>NW_010558582.1:35080-61542 GCF_000687285.1 Phaethon lepturus
AAAAAAGACTGATTAACTCCCCAGCTTCCCCAAGCTTCATCCGAGTCTGGCACAGACAGCAGCAGGGAGGGGAAGGAGGCAGGCATGTCACTTCATGTTTTGATCAAAGATTCAAGTTTGTTATTGATTCATCCAAGCCCATTTACCTCCCTCCCACCCCTGAATTCTTCCCAGCATCACTGACTCTGTCTCCATTACTTAAATATCAAACTAAAGAATTTCCTCCTCAAAACTGTGTGCCGTGAGAAAGCAATGGCAATGTATCGCTCTGAGAAACTCCATCTTTTCCATCACACACTGGCCTCCTGCCTTCAGGCTCAGCTTGCAGCGGAGAACAACTTTGTCATCACTTGTAAACGAAGTGCTTTAATGTGGACATCACTGAGGGAGAATAAACACAAACTGCAGTGCTGTTTCACAGTTACTTCTCTGATGTTCCCAACAGTATGTAGCACTTACGTGGTGCTCTGTCTCCTAAGATCTCAAGGCAGCAGACTTGCTGTCAACTTGATCGTGAAAAGAGCTTCTCCCCACACCTCAGTCCCAGAATGAGATTAACAGTTAGAAGAGACTTCAGAAAAGAGCAAATAGTGATGATGGGACTGAAGGAGCCAATTTATAAGTTAAAATAAAATGAGCTTGAAATAGTTGTAAAGCTCGGTCGGTGTACCCATGCTACAAGATGTTTGTGGTGGCAATTAATAATATTACCATTAACTAACCATACATTATACAAAATAACCATATGATAGCAGAATAAAAGACAATCATCTCCAGATCTTGGCAGACTCTCTAAAGAAGAAATAAGGTGTTATAGGAGCGTAAATCTAAATGGAAAAGAACAAAAAGATGGTCATAAAATAAATCTAGGATGACTATTACCGTACATTTATTGGAAATTCATCTAGTACAGCAATCAGAAGTGGAGCACTTATTTCCTTTATTTGCTACAAGTTGTTATAGTTTCTGAAGATAAATACAGAGGAAGATGCCCATGGTGAAACAACTCCCCAGGCAGGAGGGGACCGTATGCTTCACCCATTAATAGGCTGACCAAGCTGCCTCAGTCTTCTGGCGAAATGAAGCATAATTCTTCATGGAGATTTGGCAATGATCTCATACTCAATATCACATCATGTTTAGTGAAAAAATCCAAATCGATTGCTATTCATATATCAGATGGGCAAACAGACACCAGCTGCAGCGTCGCCCACTTACTCTGAATTAGCAACGACTGTATTGCAGTTCAGCCTTTGAGCTTTTCTAAAACACAAGCAGGGAGAGACCATCATAATGTCTGTGATAATGACTGGGCGTGTGCATCATGGAGTTGAAAATTATTTCTCCTAGACTCCTTTCTTAGAAGAGGACATGTGTTCAGATTTGGCTGATTGGTCTGCAATCGTGCCTGTGTTCATTCGTCTCTGCTACATACCCAGCTTGTGCACTGGGACATATCACTGTGCTGATTTCAGTTCAACAATAGCACATCAAAGAGATAAAAATCACACCACAACCTTAAACTAACCTTCCACTGCTACATTATTTAATAATTTAATAACATTATAATCTTGAAATTACAATTATACCATGCAGAAGCCTGGATAAGAATGCCAATTTGATTGCACACTCTAAATATCTCCACTTTTCAGAAACACAAACAAGTTTCTATTATAGATTAACATTTTGCGCTGGATCCTCACCTGGCATAAGCTGGCAACACCACTGTGCTGCACCAATTTATATCCACTGCAGAAAACGTAGCCCAGCGACTTTAAAATAATCAAATCAGCAATCCCAGCCACAGCGCTTAGCAGAACTGTACACAGGTGTATATTACACATGCCCACTCACTGTGGGTTTTGTATTTAGAGAGCAAACTAACTGAAAGGAGTTAAGACTGTGCACTGTGATGCGTTCAGTCCTTTGATGTGAGCAACAGGGATGATGGCGTTGTCGTATTGGAATCTGATATGAAGGCATGAACATGCAGACGTGGCTATGACAGTTGTGCTAATACTTGGAGACACTCGTAGTGCAGGATGTACAAGAAGTTATGGTTTTCTTGCACTGAAGAAAGACTTTCATCAGCCTCAGCTGAAGGTTACTGGTGTCTGAGAGCAAGGAGGGCCACATGCATGTGCCTATAACATCCTTCCTTGCAGACTGCACCTGGGTGTAGTATGGAGGGTGGTATGTCCCCATACCCCTATGGGCTACAACAGCAGTTTTAATGGATGCCGAGCCAGATGAAAAGCAGTGCCCTGGTCTTCCATATTCAGAACTGAGCAACAAATCAGCATCCTAGCCCCAGAGGAAAGCTACACACAGAGCGGGAGGTAGCCTTTTCCCTTGTGCAGTTAGACAAACTAAACAAGAAAAGTCCAAGTCTGCATTAGCAGAGCACACCTTGGCTCCAGCTCTTAGCCAGGCTCCCACTCTCCCTTCCCATCCCGCATAAGCAGTCTCGCACCTACAAATACCTGCACAGGCAAAACCACAGCTCGTAGTATTTGTGCAGGCTGCCTGACCCAGTCAAACACCGGACTACTCCAAGAGCACGACCAGGTAGAACAGGGAGTGCTGACTATTGTGGGTATAGCTTTGCCTTTACATCTAATTAACAATGCAAAGTTGCACCAGCAGCAGAGTCTCTCTAATGTACAAAAAAAAAAGAAAAAAGTGTCCTATTTTTTAATGCTCTTATTAACATTGAATACCTTCCTGCCCTACCCAGACGCATGGCTGGGAGAGCAGGAGGCAGGGGCTCTAGCCTTTGTGCATAATCAGGCAGGGCAAGCTATCTGACCCACGCGTGCCTCCGCCTCCCCCCTTCCAGTTAGTGCTTTCATCATGCTAAGCTCCTGTGCTGTGGTTTCCAGGCGAATTTCCACTCGGTGCTCAGAGAGCTGAAACCTTTAGATTAATCCCAGATCTGTCAGCCTCCATCATTTTCAAGCAGGGCTGTGAGCTGCAGGGCACTCCCGTTACTTTCTCTAGCACTGAGGAGCCTTTAGCCTTTTGCTGTGACTCTCCTGAAGAGTGGACAGTCCCATTCCTCTCCATCCTCATCCTGAGATGACCCCGAGACTGTGGCCAGTCTGGCTGTGGCAGGATTCTCCATGAACCAGGTGATTAATTTGTTTCCTCTCCCTCAATGAATTTCAATTAGATCTGTGAAGTTCCAGCCACCTAGGAGCCAAACGCTGCCAGCGTGCCCCGTGCTCCCTTACATATGGCTGACCCAGCCCCTGAGCTGCAGCCACTCTGGCTGGCATCATAATCTGGTGGTTTGCTGCAGGTGTGGAAATGAGCCTCGATACCCCACACAAAAATTCT
Source organism: Phaethon lepturus (assembly GCF_000687285.1). Taxonomy (NCBI): domain Eukaryota; kingdom Metazoa; phylum Chordata; class Aves; order Phaethontiformes; family Phaethontidae; genus Phaethon; species Phaethon lepturus. The sequence goes on from NW_010558582.1 coordinate 38,420, forward strand.
TCAGTCGTTTCACTGATAGCTCAACATTCCTCATCGGCTGAACTTGAGGTTTTGCTCAGATCTGGCTTTGGACTTTTTAGACTGAATCTCTCTGATTTGTCTGCCAGTGATCAACAGCCAGGAAAACATCTTTCCCCTGCTCCAGCAGACCATCATTGCCAGTTATTTAACTCCCATCTCTAAAACAACATTCAGCAGTCATCCTTCCCTTCTGCCTTGTTCATTTTGCTCTACACCAGGCAGCAGCAGTGGCTGCTGACCTGAGGCTGCAGTGCCTAGGACTAGTGCCTAGGACCATGCAGCATGGTCCCCAAGCAATTTGTGCTCACAAACCATGTATGAACCATGGGGACCATGGAGAACACCTCCACCAAGCTCTTAACCTGCTGGAGATGCTGCATAGCTAATCGAACATCAGCAGGTCCCTTGTAAGTGGCAGGCATGGCCATCTGGAGCAAGGAGAAAGAAAAGAGGATTTGTAAAATTACTTACTAATGACTAAATTCTGGGCTCAGTGCTGTACAAAGCACATGTCAAGAACTGGTCTCTGCCCCACTGACCTATAATCCACCACAGCATTTCTCTCCAGCCTGTCCCAATCTATGGAAGTGGGATATGCTTACTCAAGCTGCAGCTGGCTCTGCTGGATTCCCTCCCTTGCATTCGAGGTGGCATGGGGATGGAAGCACTCTGGAACAGGCTGAGCCCTGCCGAAGTCACCACTGGTAGAGCAAAACAGTCCTGGTCCTGGCTGCTCAACGTTCACTGTGGCTCTCCATCATTCTGGCAGCTGGGAGGCTGGTGTGAGGAGCTGGCCTGTACCAGCATACGTGTACCCCTGTATGAGTCGCCCAAAACCATCTCAATCTGAAGGGACAAGGCCTCCCACATCTGTGACAGCCCTGTGCTTTGACCCTGCCATTGACAAGAAAGTGCTGGGCGGAGAAGAGCACAATGCCGAAGCCCACTGAGGTGGCAGGAAATGAAGTAGAAATAAAACACAGTGAAGGGTTGAAACGTCTTTCCCTGAGAAAAATCCTTGCAGATGCTAAGAAAGGCAGATAATATGAGCAGAGTGGTGCTGGTAACCACTGGCCAGGACTCCAGGACTTTTTGTGGACTCCTCCTCTTCACACAGGTGTTCTGAGATAGGCTACAGAAACCTGGGAGACACCCTGCGTGCTGGGCACCAGGCCATGCCCCTGCCACCCAGCACCCGTAGGAAGAAGAGCAATCCTAGCAGAGGGCCTTGACTGCGAATATTTGAAGCTCCAGGTACGAGTCAGGAAGCAAAGTCCTATACATGCTATCCAGGATGCTGAGGAAACCACGGTTTGCTCTGACCCCAGCACTGCAAGGAGGTCTCCCAGCTCACAGCCCCTGCACTCCAGCCACGGTCCTGCCCTCCGCAGCCCTGCTGAGCAGGGACACGAGAGCTCCTCAAGGTGCCAGGCTCACTGCTTAAGCAATTATCCTTTCTGTGAATACCTCCTCCTTGTGTGTGGAAAGGGGAGATAATCGGGTGCTGGGTGCTGTGAAAAGAGTTTAACCCTTCAGCACGTAACAAATAAATCCCATTATTCCAGCTGCCTGGCTAGTGCTCCCTCCAGTCTGCGCTCCCCGAATCCCTTTCAAGAGCAGCTGAATCAATGTTTGACTTGTACAAACAGCCGCCTGACTGCAATTTGGAAGGGATTCAGATGGGGATTACGGCAAGGCAGTGGATAAAAATCTATTACATGGCAGTATTTATTCTAGATCCCTGTGGCACTCAGTGTGAACTCTGGCAGCATCTCCTGTTCCTTATTCAGTGGCACATGTGCAGGGTATTGAGAAGAATCACTTTCAGAAGAGCATGGTGCAGAATAGTCAGAGGAGAGGACCAGGATCTGGACTGAGTACACATTTCCAAGCCAGACTGACTTGGCTTTGCAGTGCATCCTCCCAGGGGGTGGGAACATCTTTAGTTTTGAAGATAATTTTATATTGGTGAAATTGCATTGCTTTGGTAGCCCTAAGGACCTGCGCCAGCTCTGGTTTACCAAAGACCAATGGTTCTGGCTCAGTGCAGCTGTATCTGGGATCAAAATCCGTTCCTGCCTTCTCTCTTTGGGCACAGAAAAGATCCGAGCCCCAAGTCAGCAGTAGGAGCTCCCTGGGTGCAGGAAGCCCGCCTGACCTCAGACCACAAGAGCAACCATTGCAGCAAGCCCCCCATTGCTGCTCTCTACTTGTAGCCTAGCAATGAGGGGAGCAGTTCAGGCAAGGGGTGAGGGTCCTCCGGGTGCCAATCTCTGAGACAAGGTGACCCAGGAACAGGATGGCAAACAACCCACTCGCTGCCCACAGGGATCACCACTAAACCACCGCTGTTGGCCCAACCTGGCCAAGCTAGGAAGGAATAGTCTCCCGGAATGGGCATCTGGCCCGGGTACCCTCAGTCCTTTTCCAGCGCACACTCACAGGGTCCGCTGGCAGCAGGGAGCACGGGGAGCACCAGGGCAGTGCTGCGAGATGCCGCTGACTTAACAGGCTGTGACAGGGCTGTCCAGCAGCAAAGAGAAGCAGAGAAGCCACCACTCTCAAAAAAGAAATGGAGATAGGGGAGGGGTCCAACGGGACTGAATTACCCATCCCCAGCTTTGCCTTCTCTAGTGTTGAAAGTACCAAATTTTCATCTGCCAGAGGTACGTCACGTGTCAAGGGAGACCAGCCTCTCTACACCAGTGCTGCAATTGTTTCTCTGCAGGGTGTTGGTGCTAAGAGCAAAATGATGGCTGGCCAAGGCCCCCTTGCCTTGCTGCCGCCGACAAGAGAGTGTGCGCAGGCGCCCCGCTCCCTGGCAGCGGCACTTCTGGACTGAGCGATGCAGAGATGACAGGAACAAATGGACTGGAGAAGGGCTGGAGGAGCACAAACCAGTTTGGGCGGCCCCAGCAATGAGGGACCTGCCCTGAGGACAGCTGCAGACTTCAAAGCCCGAAGTGATTGTGTCCTAAACACTTAACAGCTCCCACTGGGGACGGCTCACGTGGCTGGATCTGTGCTGGAGTCGGCCCCACGCCAGGGAATGAAGCTCTCCCACGAGGTGCCAGTGCAAATACAAGGTAGCAGAGCTTGCTAGCGGGGACCACCACGAGCCTCCTCTCCCTCAGCCCTTCCCTAGGCTCTGCACCAGTCACTGCCCCTCCTGTGCAGCTGTACAGGTGACTGCCTGGACGGACAGGCTTCAAGTTAACCAGCATTGCTGGGGCCTGAGGTGCTGGGTCATTTTCTTGGCGTAGCCATTTGAACTTGTAGTTTAAATTTTGTTATCTGTAAACCAGAGATAAGCCTGACCTACAAAGATGTTAGGAAACTTAATGAATGGAAAGCTTGCAATGTGCTTTAGGATCACCAGGGAGAAGATACAAGAGATAATATTGGAAAATATTGCAATACATGTAACATTTTGTCAAATTATAACAAATTTTAAAGTACTTCATGCACCAATCTTATATAAAGCTGTGCTTTATCATACATTATTTCTTATAGGACCCACACTGCATTAAAAAGAACTAAACTTCTGGAGGAAAATCAGGAAGCAGTCATAACTCAGAGATTTCTGTCCCCTAAACTCATCCTCTCCACATGGTTTCTTTTCCCCCTTGCTTCCACTTTCACTACAATCCACACTTCTGTTATCCCGCATTTCACCCTGTCTTCCTCCATCTGCTGTTGTGAAGTTACCCCTCACTGGGCTTTCTCTTTACGCAGAAGCCAAAAAGCGTAAGAAGTAACATGAACCCCCAGAGACAACCACACCGGGACGGCTGCATTCACACCTTTTCCTCCTGGCACGCCGATTGCCTTTGGGAGTCACAACAGGGTTATGAATCCGGGATTCCCCCAGATTTATGTGCCGCTTCTGTGGCCACACAGGTTTTCTGCCAGGACCAGGCTGAAGTCCCCCCAAGGAGAGCTTCACTTTTGTGCCACAGGAGAGACTCCATCCCTGCGAGCATAATTTGGTCCATTCCAATCCCCAGAGACCCTGGCTTGGCTGAGCAAGCCTGGTTCCTTGGCCCAAAGGGAGACACTCAGGCACTGTGTTATATGTTGCTGCTAATGAAGTTGCTTTGTTTGTTCTATTGCTAAGGGGAATAAGTTAATGTCTCAGAATGCCCTTTAATAGTATTTGTCTTTGTTTATTAAATATTTATTTTGCAAGATAAATGTGGATAAGGGACTCCTATTGGAGTTCCTTCTGGGAGGAGAGAGCATCAAAAGTCTCAGGGGATAAAATGGATATAGAGATCCAGGTTGGGTTCTCATCCAGAACAGCATACAGCACTCGTCCTTTCTAACAGTGTAAAAGGTAAACAGTTTCATCTTCCGAATTCTCAGAGTTTATCCCCAGCAGCCAAAAGAAAGTGGATCTGACATGCTTAGGGGTCTTATGCTCTTCTTTGCCTGGTGCCTGACATTCCTTCCCTCTTACTGGTGTAAAATGACTGTGCTTCCCAAAACAGCAAAAGGGAATCCTACGGGCTGCCGTATCGTTGCTGCTGCTCCAGGGAGGGTTTGACAGGACGTGAGGGGAAAGCAGGATGGCACTGGTATAGGAAGCCTTCAGCAACAGTACGGAGGGAAGGGGAGAGGTGGAATTGCATGGATGGAGCCCAGCTAGGATTAGCCTGTTCACTGGTGAGCCTGCAGTCTGCGTACACACCTGCTGAGCCGTTCTTTGGGTAAGCGAATGGCAGAGGAAACATAGATAAATGCAACAGGTTAAGCAGTTGTGATCAGAAGTGGGCACGGCGGGCTATCCTGAAGCCTTGCAGGGAAGTCAAAATAGCTTCCCAACTCCTCCCCAGCAATGCTGGCAGAGTTTGATGTCCTCTTGCAGTCAGTGCAAGACTCACAGGATCTAACTTAGGGGGGTTTTGGAAGTGAGCTATCCAATCCCAATTCCCCCGCTCTGCCCCTGACACCCAGAGGACAGGCAGGTGGGAAGTGGCCCTGATCTCTTGCACAGCCATGTTGTACGAGCCAGAGTGAAGATGCCATCTCCTCTCTGCCCGTGCACGTGGCTGGCATTTGAATCTGGCCCTTCTGGTCGGAGCCCACCTGTGGCTTTTTGCAGAGAGATGACCCCCGTGGCTCCTTCTGCTAGGAGGGTGACTCCCCTGGCCTCTCTCGGCTGGAAGCAGCTGTAAGGGAGGAATAGCCATCTCTTCCTGACCTGCCTGGGAATAGAGCTGAGAGGGAGTGGTGTGGACTCAGCCTCCAGCCACCTGCTGTACGGGAACGGGCAGATCATTACCCGGAGAGCTCTGTAATTTTGCTTTGCAAATGCTTGCCCGCTGGCACAGAGCCTGAGGAGGAGAAGGGGGAGACAGAGGCTGCTCACAGCTCTGCATGCCAAAAAGGCACTTTACCACGCATGAGGCCACTAACGCTTCTGCAGCCATGAGACCTCGTGGACTTAACCCTCTGCTGCTCCCCAAGCCAGCTTTTTGCAAGAGGGGAGGAAGGAGTGGCAAGAGCGGGTAGAGAGGGAAAGGAGAACAAGGGTCTGTTGGAAGGAGAGAAGAGAGAGCCATGCAGCAAAGGAAAGAGGACGTGACGGCTAGGGAAAGGGGTGCATGGATGCCACGGAGATATGTCGAGAGAGGAGTGCCTGCAAGAGTTGACAGCACAAAAGGGAGAAGACTCCATTCCCAGGGTCTCCCAGGCAGGCAAGCTGTAAGCACCCTCTGAACTGGGGAACTAACAGGAAGAGTGGGCAAGAGCCTGCTTGGGACTTTCTGCTAAATGCACTCAGGCTTCGCAGAGCCTCCTTCCCGGGGACGCCCGCCTCGCGTAGACACACTGCTTGCAGCTACAGAAGTCTGCCCTTCCTCCTGCCTCCCCCATCTCCCCAGAGCTTTTAAATTTGTAGGCAAATTTCAGCTAAATCTTTGACACGGCTACATCTCCATCTGGTATTACATTTTTACAAGTTTTATGAAAACAGGCAAACTGTTTTTAGGGGAGCAAAGCCAGGTTTCTATGAACGGACACGTAAAATGCAAATTCAACAATATTATCACCCAGCAGAGAACCCAAACAGGAGAGTGCTTCAATGAATAAGTGTCACAACAAAGTTCAAACTCCAACTCTCTGAAAACTAGTTTTTCAGGCAGCAATTGTGAAAAACCCACAATGATTTGAAGCTGGACGCCCAGACTGTTCCGTGCTGACACCTGCTCTCCTTCTGATTTTGTTTGAGCCCATTCCCTAGAGATGTTCCCTCTGAGTTCCCTCTGAGGTACCTCAGGGAAGGCAGCAAGCTGAACGTGCTGGGAACAAGTGTAAACCCAAGTGCTCAGCAATCATTATCTTTGAAGAAGCTCTCTCTGCCCTGCAACCACTGAGCCCACACAAATATGACCAGAGGATGGCTGCATCCCAAGCGCATCTCTAGAGAGACCTGTGCAGAGCTTCCCAGGCAGCATCTTCCATTGCACCCAGAATCTGCTGCAGCTCTGACAGAGATGTGGCCCGAGAGGTCGCATCTGGCCAGGGTGCTGCACATGAGAGAGGGAAGAGAGCGTCTCCACTGCTTTCCACATTTTCCCAGTTAATCGTCTGTTCTCTGCTGCCAGGCCTGTGCTCAGACAGGGAAGATGTTTTCAGTACAGGAGGGGAATAAGGCTCAATTGCTCACACCCACATCCAGCTCCCACTTCCCTAGTGAGCTGGGAAAGCCTGTCCTGCTAATGCACCTCTAGATGTTTCTTCTATGTTCAGGAAGCTCCAAAAAGGGCAAGCATCATGCTTTTCAAATATCATTCCCCAGCCCTGCCTTAAGGGCTCTGGCTAAAGTAAGCAAACATGCCAACATCAGAAACATCTGAGGAAAAAAAGTCAGTCAGTCATGAGGAAGCAGATCTTTGGTATCCATGGCCAGATGCTCTCCTTTTTATAGCAGAACACCTGTTTTCTACTTCACAAGTACTCTTGCTTTCTAATAGTATAAGCCACAAGAAAGCTAGATCCTCCGCTGTGGCCACCTGATCTATTGCCAATTCTGCTGGCAATATTACATGCTTCAGTAGTACCCATGACTTACGGGGTATTTACTGGGCTTAAAATCACTTTAAGAAACAACAGGATAACGTTTTTTAAATGTAGTTTGATGACATTTTGATGAGTCACAAATTTGCATCAGCCCTTATTTTTCTAATTATTTCTAAAAGTGTGCTATGAGTTTTCAAGCATCTAATTAGGGAATTATTGCCCTGAAAAGCTCCAGTCTGAGCCCCTTGATCCTACACATATACATGGAGGCTTCACTTCAGCATCGGGCCTTCAGATATGAAAATGGACAAGGGGCAGGTGGGAAGGGGGCAAAACCCAGAATGACTAAGAGATCATTCTACATATTGGTTGTTATGATTTTTTTTTCTTCCCTTTCTCCTGAATTTTTCATGCAGTTCTCACCCACTCACAACATGGTGCAGTGACAGGTAAGTCTTTCCTTGGCAGAGCTGAGAAACTAAGAACCTTAACTTTAGAATGAAAGAGTCCCTTCAGTCACACTAATACTCCCTGTGTGATGTTGGAATACAGCTGGGAATTAATGGGTCAGAACAAAAAATTTTCCCCAAAACTGGAAAAAATTATATATTGCTGTTGATTGCTTCATTTCTTTCCTAAGTACATGAGGCAGAGATCTCATCAATAAGATTTCAAGTAGCGAAAAAAAAAAAAAATGCTGAGACCTTCTATATTTAGTAGCTTCTGCATTTTGGCACATTTGCTTGCTAAAAATACCTAAATGCACTTACTGCTAGGGTGTGGGAATCAGTATTTCTGCTTTTTACCATCCAATTATCCCAGCAACAAGAGAGGTAAACAATTGCAATTTGAGATTCCCTGACAGTTGTCTGCGGAACATACAGCATTTAAATGCCCATGCTTGCAGGAGGCGGCGAGGAACCCCGTCAAGCAGGCTGCTGCTGGGGTTAGCGCGTAGCTGAGGTGCTCGGCAGCACACCCCGGTGTGCCAATGCTCGGCCCAGAGAGCCAGCAGTCTGGAGTTAAGTACCGCTCCTCACCTGAGGCAGAGAGATGGTGCCCACATGCCCCTTGGGCAAGTCAGAGGGTATGGGGCCACAGGCCACCAAAGCCAGCAGCGGGGCATGCACAGGGAGGGAGGACATGCCAGGAACAAGATGCCTGCCCAAACTCTCAGCCCAGGACACCTCTGAGCAACTGGGGTGCACAACCTGATCCCCATTCCTGGATTGGGATACAAGTTATTTCTTTAGAGAACATTTTTGGACCAGGACATTAGGACAAGTTTCCTTGGGTCAGTTCTTAGGTTCAAGCTTCTTTGTGCGTGACTGATCATCAGGGACTCAGTCTTCCGTTCAGTATAAATAATATTATTAGTAAGTAACCACCTCCAAGCGTGAAGTGGGTTTTATGAGTATACATGAAGCTGCTGAGAGCTATTGGTTTAAAGTGCCAAGCCGTATCCTTTCAACAGGAGAGGCTCTGAACCTAAGGCAGAAATTATTCTTAGAGAAGCTTAATGGCCAATATGGACTTGCAAGAGCAGCTCTAGTCAGTGATCTAGTTTCCTTTTCCAACAGAGTAACAGGGCTTGGGAGGCAGCGGGTGCTATGTCTCAACTCTAGTGAAGCTTTTGACATTTTGACATGTGACTCACGATATTCAAGAGAAGATTGTCTAGGAGAACCTACTGTGGGATAATGACATTTGGTTAGAAAAACATTTCTTGAAAATAGTTATCATTATTTCATTGCCAGATGAAAGATGTATTGTGTGGATCCTACAGGTGTTCATTGGAGGGTCCAGCACTAGTCAATGTTTCCATTAATGACTTGGATAATGGAATAAAGAGTATACTTATTAAATCTGCAGATGACATCAAGCTGGGAGGGACTGAATACTCTGGAGGACAGAAATAGAATACGAGACAATCACAGCAAATTGGACAAATGATCTGAGAACACAAGATGAAATTCAAGCAGGACATATTTGTGTAATTAGGAGTAATCAACTTCATAAATACAGAAAAAGGAACAGCCGTCTAGGTGGCAATTCTACAAAAGGAGTCTGGAAGTTAATGTACATCACAAGCTGAAAAGCAGTAAAAACCATGTCTCACCACCACAGGACAAGCAAGTATCATACTGGGACACTAAGGTTAGTCTGACAGACCCGTGATGGAGGTTTTTCCCTGGAGGATTATGCCTAGTGTTGAGTGTCCCACTCTGAGACAGAGGCCAACTGGACAGAGCCCAGGAGAGAAGGGGAATGGTCAAAGGTTTAAGATCCATGGCCAACAAGAGCAGACAGAATGGACAGAGGATGTCTAGATAAAGAAAAGATGACTGGGAGAGAACACTGTAACAGTTTTCAAATATCTGAACAGCTGCTACAAGGAAAAGAATAATCTGTTTTCCATGCCCATGGTGAATAAGAGGCAATAAATTCAACCTCAGCATGAAAGATCTGGGTTAATCTGTTAAGAATAGGGAAGCACGGGAATAGATTGCCCAGAGCTCAGTCAAAATATTATTAAGGGCAAAGGAGGTGCAGCTGAACATGCCTGGGGCAAGGAGATGGACTAGATGATCTCTCAAAGCCCCTTCCAATCCTATTTCCTATAGCCTTTTTGATCAGTAGTAGCAAGTTTAAAGAGAAGCTGTTCACAGAACTCTCCATTCCCCAACCCTTGTATCAGATATTTTCCACAATGAAAAGGGAGAGTTTTGAAGTTTTCACAGTACAGAAAAACACATGCACATCAGTCCCTACCCAGCTTCATAAAATCTATTTTCTAAATACACCAGACACACATTTAGATGCTCTCAGCCCTATGTGGAACAGAGCTTGGGGACATGCATCTTTCAGCAACAAAAACACAGCCCTCTTCTAACAAGCCTGTGTAACCCTTCCTAGGGGTGACTACAGAGCCACAGAGACCTGCAGCTCCCTGCACATGCCTTCCTCACTCAGTAGCCCTGGCTAGGAAAAGTGTTTACATGCCAGGCTCACTGGTCTGTGCAGTCCCAAAAGTAAAGGGTTTGGGTTGTTTTGGATTTGGTTTTTTGGTTTTTTTTTTTTGATGTTTCCCTGGGGAAACTTCTCATATGTTAAATCTTATGCCAAACCCACCCAATAAACTAGGGTCATGTCTAAAAAGATTATAAAACCCTAAAACCAGTATCAGTCTCGGACTCCAAGCATAAGACCAATGGCAACTCATGTTAGCAACACCTGTATTTGAAATCAACCTTCTATCCCTTTATGAGAATAGGAGAAGCCCTCCTGCCAAGAGCGAGAGCTGTTGCAGGACCCAGGCAGGTCACAGGCCGATGCCGTGCCATCCTGCTGGAGGGCAGAGCATGCCCATGGAACTGGGAGGGGAGCGTGTGCTGGGAATATGGTGCCCTGCAGTGCTCCCAGCTGAACAGGACACAGGTTATGGATGTGTGTACTACCAGGGCAGAAAAAAGTGAAAACAAGACTATAATTAGCAGAAGGAGGGCAGACGAAGACATACCCCTTCCTTCTTAAGTGATTGTAAAACTTTTCTGGTGTTAAGATTATCAGGAGTGCAAGAAACACCCCCTCACCACCCCTCCCATGTCATAGACATGTGTCCATATGGACCCATGGCAGCGCTCTCCAAATTGAGGTGGTCATGCTCCCTAGTCAGTCTGCCAGTGATGAGGACAATTAATGCCATTTCTTAGATCAACCATAAAGTTCCAGACCAGCACCCAGCAAAGTCAGCGAGTAACGTATTTTGATGCTAAAGAGCTCCTGAGAGAAGATGTCAACTGGCTCCAGTTGTCCCAGCTCCTCCTGCAAGGCCTCAGCTGTTGCAGGGCTTTCCTCCTGGCGCCCGGGCTCTGTCTGCCTGGCAAGGGGCTAGTCCTGCCCCACGCTGAGCACCCCCTGCTCCTGGGCATCAATGGGAAACGACAGCTCTGGGTGACCCCTTAGGGGCTGCCCAAGAAGAGCATGGAGTAATTTCAGTATGAGACAGAATGAGCTCCTGCTGTACCTTGTCTGGGGAGATGTGGGTCCCCACAGCCTGTCCGAATGGCTCTGCCGCAGGGGCAGGGGACAACTGCACTTTTCTTACCAACGCGCTCGGGGGGAGCAGGGACCCGTGGGGGAGAGGACGATCTCTGTGGCTGGCCATCCTTCCTCTCCCAGCTCTCGCCCACGGCATCATCGCTGAGCGATGCTCCCATCGCTGGCTGTGCCCCTGCTGCTTGAGTTAATTACAGTAATTATACCTGCGCTCCTCAGCTCCAGCTCCCTTTTGTTGTCACTTCCCTGCCCGTTCATTTGCAAATCTAATCGCTCAGTGGATTTTTTAAAAAGAAAAGGGGTAGAGAGGGCAAAGATACAAATGAGGAAAGAAAGTACAATTCCTGTAGCAACAATACAACAGGAATTGAGCAGCCATTGAGCAGCACCAAGTGTTTTATTTAGTGCCCCTGCAAGGGCTGCGTGCTGCTCCTGATTCTCACAGGCCTTTGCTGGGCTACAGCACTAGACCAGAGCGGGGGCGGGGGGGGGAGAAGAGTTGCATCAGCCTCCCCCAGTGCCTGCCAAATTGCCTCGATCAGAGTTCACAGCAGAGCTCAAGATACTGCCCGGTGCTTCAGAGCTCACACAGAAGGGCAGGAGAGCTTCCTGGGCACCCAGTCTTCCCAGCAAGGCAGGATGCCCACATGGGCACAGACACCATGAACCTCCAGCAACTCCTCAGTGCTGGGTCCTCCCCATTTCTCAGGAAGGTTTCCTACGAGCAAGGGGTGCTGCAGCATCAGCTGTGGAAACAGAAATCTCTTTTCATACCTGGGAGCAGAGGCTTTCCAGCAGTGACCCTGGAAGAGCCATTGCTAGAGGTGAGCGTGCAGTTCAGGTCGCCTGCCTGGTAGGGATAGATTTGAGGTCAATCCTTTGAACAAAGTGGAAAAGAAGGGTAACCAGAAAAAAATGGGCAGAAACAGCTTCCTAACTCTTTTCAGGTGCCCTGGAGAAGAGGAAGCAAGACGGGGAAGCCTCTGATGCGCCCTGCCAGTGGACACTGGGACCAGTGTTATATCACTGTCATAGGGCAGGGAGGTAGAGCCGTGGGATTTGTTCACCCAGTACTATGTATACAGTTTAAAGGAGAAAAGTACAAAACAGTGTAATTTTTGCCTTTTAAGGCCAACAGATAGAGACAGTAAAATAGAGCAAGGGACAAAGAGATGCCCTGGTTCCTTTGCACTAGGCACAGCAATTATAATACACCGAACTGAAGCACCTTCACACCAGCCCTTACAGCAGTTTGTCAGAGTAGCCACACACTTCTGAGCTTGCTCACGTTTATCACCCCAGGCGCCAGAATTGCCCACTGTGCAATGTTTTGCCACTCAGCACTACAGCTGATTTCTTTCATTGCCCATGCTGGAGGGGCAGCCCAGGTGGCTGCAGAAGTCCAGGAGTTTGAGAATATGAGGGATTAAACTAACTCTCCTGATAAAGTGTTAGAAGAATAGAGTTTGGTTTTTTTAAGGCAGATGAAAATAGGCCATGTTACTCATGATCAGAGTAGATGTTTCTTATTATCTTATGTTTCTACACAAAACATTTATTGTTTTGTGTATCTGCAAAGGCAGAAAGCACTTCTAGAGAATGGACAGGAGCAAGAGGTAGGGACACCTTCTGAACATCATGGGCAGGCAGAGACCTAGTCAAGGAAACAGGTCAGAACTGTAAAGCATTCCTATTTTGAGGTAATATCCAACTGGAATTTTTTTAGTGAAGTGAGAGCAACAAATTTATTTTAATGTAACTGGGGGGAAAAAATGCAAACCTCCAAAAGTAATATCTCATTTCCAGGCAAGAAATATGAAAGAAAAAAAGAGTACTGCACAGATCTGAGCAACGTATAACTGCAGCATGACAAACTAGAGAGTTTCCAAGTCTTTTAGATGACGTGCTCAAAAGGATTTTCCATCTCCCAGGAGGCTGATTGCTGAGGAAGAAAAGAAAAGAAAGGACCTGCAATTAGGTTGATTAAAATAGTGGTCCCAGTATGGTCTGTTCTTCACTGTTGCCAGGAGACTAGAAGGCTGGGATGAACTGTTCAACCTTTTTGTAACAAAAATAGGTGTTTACTTCCATGCTGTATGATCTTGGCCCTCTCCAAGGCTGCGCATTCTCTGTTAGTCCTCCAGAAAAAAAATCCCAACCCAACTTCACTTTCTTAGACCTGTGTTAAGACGGATTTACCATGCCCCAAACTACACCAATTCTTCCCTGTCTCCATGTTCAGTACCCAACTCCAGGCTCTATGCTGACTGTTCACTAGTTGTTCTTTCACTTACTATAATATTAAACCTGTCTTTCCCTCCTGATCTGGACCCTAGTCCCAAATAGGCAGGTCAATTCCAGGTTACTTGCCCCCACCACAGGATATACGTCTGAAGCAAAGGCTGGCGACATGGCTCAGATGATGGGTAAGGAAATTGAGATGGGCAACCACTCACAGGTTATTAAGTGGACATGCATTACCCACAGTCAGTGACTTATGCTGGAAAAGGTTACTATAATACTTCAGAAAACAGAGGATCCTGATGTAGAAACCAAGCCAGGCTATCTTACCAACTCTACTTCATTTTTTCCCTCCCTTTTCCCAACTGATACAGAAGCAAAAGGCAACACTGAGTCTATTGATAGGAGATGGTTATAGTCCAAAGTGAAGCCCCAGTTTGTTCTTCAAGTCCCTTTTGGGGATCATCCTAAAGCATGTTGGTGGGGGGGAAAAAAAAAAATCAAAGAAAAAAAAAAGTCTGCAGTAGTAGCTGTTCTGAAGTGAAAGACTTGAAGATCTCCATGCATTTGAAGTGTCTCTGTAGCCTGATTTAGGCCATTTGCTTCAGAATAAGTCTCATCTTTTCTAAAGCCAAGTACATGAATGAAACTGAGCCAATGTGCCTTTTCTATGTCTTTCTCTCGTTGCATCTGCTGCTATAAAAACTGTGCACGCCAGACAATGCACTTGCCTTTTAATGTCCCAATGCCAACATCCTGAGCAGGAGGCAAGGGACTGCGATAGACGCATTGATAGCAGGCATGACACGGTTTTGGAAAGGAAGGATAGAGATGACAGTGAAGGTAGAAGACTGCAAAAACAGCAAAATTAGCTCAAAGCTTAAGCCTCTGCTACAAGTGCTATAGTGTACATGTGGGGGAAGGGAGCTTGAATGCCAAGAGAGAGGATCCTTGCTCCTGTTAACACAGCAGCAATCAGGCAGTAGCTGTAAAGAGCCATTTAAACCTCCCTGTGTAGCTGTGTTGTAACACAGCACATAATTACTCATCATGCTCCTTTCCACAGCCTGCGCAGGCTGCATGTGGGAAGAGCTGTACCACGCAGCCGCCTCAGCATGGCTTGCCCACATGGCTCCTTGGGTACCCTCCAGACCAGGCAGAGGGGAATTCATACGGGCACCTGAGAGCTTCCTGGCTAGATCCCATCACACGCAGAAGGCTTCCATCGTCACCACACCAAGCTCTCTACCTCCTTGCACTTGGGTGGAGAAACGGCACCGTTCACAGGGAGACATAGCCCGAGAATAAGGGCAAGCAGCAGGAGTGCTACCAGTAAGTCTGCTTTGGTTCCTAGTCCAGGCCCTTCACCAGACTCAGACTGGGCACCAGCCCTGTTAGCACCTCTCCTCTGCATTTGCTCCAACACGTGCACCCAGTATTGCAAACAAGGATTTCCAAAGAGGGCATGTACATCCAGGGACTCTGAAGGGGCTCAGATGGGAGAACAAACGCAACAGCCACATTAGTGAAGGGTACAAACTCGCTATTATTAGCACTAGAAAGACCCTCAGGTTTCCCACCAACATTTTAATAGAAGTGTTTCTGCCTCAAAACCACCTTGACTGCATGTCAAGGACACACTATAAAGCCAGGTCAAGCCAGGTGTGAAGCAATGTAGCATAGAGATAACATTTGGAAGACTGCCAGAAGCAAAAAAAACCAAACTAAGAACACACCCAAGAACCTTAAACCCAGCAAGCTCATGGTGGAATTACCAAATGAATTCCTTGCTGCAAACTCAGATGCTAATTACTTGTGTGTTTTAATTTTTGTACTTAACATTCTTCTGTCCAAATTAAAGTAAATGTAATTTAATGCCCCAACACAGACTCCAAGTGTCTTTTCCCTTGAAAGCTTCTCCTGCTAGCCGGTACCTAGATACTGCCTCAGAATAGTATTATTTTAACTCCTAAGTGGCTTTTGTCTTACATAGTGTGAACTGGGAAAAAAGGCAGAGAAATAGTGCAAAAGGTAGAGAATGTGCCTTCAAACCTGCCTGTCTACAGCTATAGCGATCCAGCCTTCAACAAAGGCTACTGGCAGGGTTATCCAGCACCACCATATGTTAACCGCATCCAGCAGATGCTTTTCAGGTTCATTTCCTGACTCTGCAGGAAGGGAGAGCTAACCATAGAGCCCAAGGGTGCTTTTCTAGCCTATCTTCAACGCTTTCTATTTACAAACTCTTCTTGGATATCAGCCTCCTAGCCTTGCCTATACTCCTTCCATCTTGGATATTGCCCCTCCAACATTGTTTGTTCCTCAAGTTTCTAGGGAAACATCCACCCCACATGTTGCAGCGTCTCCAGCCCCAGTGGACATGCAGCATCAGGCACGGAGGAGCCCAGGGAAAGAAGGAAGGATGCAGCATGGGTTTCCTACAGGACCTGAAAAAGTCAAGACTGCTTTGAAGGGTCTGCACAAGCAAAAGCTGTTATTTAGCTTCTTGAGAGCAAAGCAGGTGGCGAATTTACAGAATTTCGTCTTCCTCCCAAAACAGTTTTGCCACAAATTTCTGTGACTTCACAAACGTTCTTTGCTTCCACCTTGATGATGACCTTTACCACTGGTGGGAGGAGAGGAGGGTGTTTGTCTCAGCAGATAGATAGCTTTGCAGATCCAGAGGAATCTGCGAGGTTATTGAGTAGCTGACACAGGCTGGGGATGGGAGGGATTAACAAGAGCTTGGGTTATCTTTGTAATAAATACAGCCTGCCACAGATCTCCATATTTAAGAGAAGCCTCTCAGGGTCAACAGGCTTGGTAGCTTTGGTCAGTCAATAAGACCTAGTATTAGCCTCAGCAAAAGTGTCAATTCCTGCTTAATAAAAACATGGTTTATGTTTTGAGTATCCCAGAGACTTTTCTACTGCAAACTTCTCCTCAAGACGCCAAATCCCTTCAAAGTCCAAGAAGCAAAATAGAGATGCTGGTGAGCCAACAGGCAGCAGTGTTTTGAGGCTGTGTGAGCAATGCATTCATGCACAAAGTCAAAACTCCCCTCAGTGACATGGGGTGAGGAGGAAAACAGGCACATAGAGACCTCCACAGAACACAACACCCTCCAAAAGCCTCAGCACTGCTTTGCTTTTCTCACAGCTTCTCTCACTTGTCCTCAGCTGCCATCACACACCACCCCAGGCCCACAACCTACACACAAGACAGGATGAAGGTTCCCTCATGTACTCATTGTCAGGCTTACAAAGAAGTCCAAGGAGAGATACACTATCAGGCACTCAAAAGCCACCATCATCTCCAGCATCAGGACTTTCCCTAAACACTCTTCCCTCAGCTTTTTCCCAGACAAAGAAGCAGGAAAACACTTGCCTTTCTCCACATCACCAAGCAAAACACCTCCCTCCATAAGACATCACTGCTCCTGGCTCTGCCCCCTACCTTGTTCTTCCCTTCCTTCTCTACATCACCCATGATGTCACACCAAATTAGTGACCACAGCCTTCAGCAGATGCACTCGTTACCTCCAGCAAGAGAAAAAGCAGCTACAACCCAGAGCTGCAGCCTCATTACAGTTTGTAATGAGCTGATGGGAAAATGTTTCTGCCTGATTAGAATCCTTAACAAGCTACTGATTATTATGAGTGGAAGCTGGCTGGCCTCTGGTTTTGTCCCATCTGTAATGGCAGGACAGCTTCTAGCATCCCCCATGTAGCTCTTCCCCTCAGCTCAGCAGAAACAGCAGGAAGAGGTATAGTCACTCTTCACCAACCTGTTCCACACCCTGGAAACAGCAAAAGAGAAATACTGCTGGTATTAATATATCAGCCCTTGCTGTAAATCAAAGGTTAAGCTTTCTGCTGCTTGGGAAAAACCTTTAGTCACCAAGGGGGTCACCAAAGACGCCAGCCAGACACTGAGTCATGTTGTGCCCCAGAGGCTGCTGTGGTTGGGGGTTTTAAGACCCTTTAAGTAGTGCTTAGAACCAGGATGCTCTCCTTCCATTGTATTTTACCTGTTAAAAAATTGTCCCCCTCAAGCAATGGGTACTGTCAGGTGATGTCACTAGCAGGGGAGAACTGCAGAATATGTCTTTACAAAAGAACACGCAGTCAATACTGCATGGTAAGCACAAGGCTGGGGTCTCCCAAGGCAGAAACGCTGACCAGGTGCTGCCACACTTCCCCCAGATGTCCTCCCTGCTGGCAGCTTCAGGAGTAGGGCAGAGAGGCTGGGACAGGACATATCCTGTCATCCCAGGGGGTTCCCTGCAGAGCGGGCTTGCGGTGTATCTGCAAGGCTGCTCTCTGAATCAGATCGAGAGTTTTCTTGTCTTCTTTCAGCTTGGGACCACAGGTGTCCCCATGAGACCCAGTCCCTCAGCAGCCTCCATGTTTCCAGAGCACTGCAGGCCCACCAGTCAGTGGTGGTCAATAGGAGGATCCAGCCCCTCTCCACCCCACACATAAAGTCTGAGACTTTATACCATGTAAGAGTCCTCCACCTTCATCTCCTGTCCATTTGTCTCCACCTCAAGGCCCTCCACTCTGTCTCCTCCAAATTCTTCAGCCAAAACCCTTGCAACCCTTGTTCTTGACTCCTTCTCCAAAAACCATGACAGCCAGCAGTTCTTCTCATTAAGCTATTCCTTCTTCCATAGTGACCAGCAATATCTTTTTGCTGGCTTCCCAACAGTCCTTTCTACAGCCCAAAATCAGGCCAATGTGTGGGATGGGACAGGAGAGGTTCTCCAAGCCCAGCTTACCTTATAAAACAACTGATGTGACAGTCACAGGCAGCATCAGTTTGAGTGGAAGAAAAAAACCCCAAACAGTAATTGCTCTGATTAACTATTAAAGATGGAAAATATCTTTACTGCATTTTTAAAGACCATCTTTGGAGTTTACCTGCAGTTTACTATAGCAACTGAACTGGTCTTGAGAACTGAGATGCCTCATGTGGTCTTGGTGATTCAACTCCCGCCCACATAACTCAAGTGCCCAAGATGATCCGGTGTTGTGACAGATCCAGGTGACTCATATGACCAAGAGGGCTTGGACAGGACACCCCAGTGACCACTGTGAGTCAGTCTTTCCCACAGTTGTGTCACAAGGAACGGCTGGGCCCAGATAGACACAGTCAATTGGTTAGTCACTGTGCCCTGCACTGGTTATAAAGATAAAGGTTTCGATGTACTCGGTAATTATTGAAAACAGGCACAGTTGCATTATATGTAAATACATACATATATTTATATATGTTAACAGAAGAGACAGAAACTTTCTTGTTAAAAGACTAGGCTTGCTATAAACAGAAGGATGGAGTAGGAAGAAACTTCTCCAGTTGGCAAGTCTTAACTACTGTCTATTGTGTGGCTTTTCCACCTCTCTCTGGACCAGCCAGGATGAACTACTTTTGGAGGTTGCAGTCTGGACTAGATGGAGCATTGGTCTAATCTGTCCATTAAGACTCCAGTTTAATGTTAGAAATGGCAGCTTTTAAATTATGACTAGTGTTAATATTGTAATGACTTTTTTCCATTCAGACATCACCATTGCCCTTTAGTCTGTAATGCCAGATGTTCAGGGCATGTGGTTTGTTCTTCCAGCAAAGGAGAACTAAGAGACTTGTGCCTGGGAATATTCTACACATTTCCTTTCTATACGTAGCCCTGGAGCAGAGGTGGGGAAAGAGCTTGCAAGGGCTCTGTTGGGGACCTCAGCCCACGACCAGAGTGGATTTCCCCTTGAACCGACATTAATAAAAGACCAAGACAGAACATGGTGCTTACAAGGCTCTCTCTGCAGGGCTTCTGGCTCTGCCCCAAAAGTTGCAAAACCCCTGTGCCACATCACATCCTTCCATGGCCAAACATAAGAAAAAAGACTTGAAAGGCTATGTGTAGTGGGATCATCCATTGGCACATGCCTTAACAATATAATCATAACCTGTCTTCTTGACACCAGTTATACATTTTTTAACTGAGGCATTAATACTCAGTACTTGTAACAATTTACTCCATATATATCAAAGCATTTCTGTAGAAAGAGAGATACTGCGTAGGCTGGTGGGAACCTAGAGATAACTTGTCAAGATTTGGTAATAGTGGCTGACATACTCATGGACCCAGTTGAAGATGTGCAGAAAAGTGACAAAACCCTCTGCCCAACATGCAGTTGTTTTGCTGTGAAGCCCAGAATGGCTTCCCTGGAGTAATGTAGTATGGAGTTCAAAAACATCTTTCTGTGAATACTGTAGTAACACAGAGCTGCCTTTGTAAGTTAAATTCTCCTGCTTCTAAGTATAGTCTCCAGCAGAATCTGTTGTTTGAATCTGTAAGGCATAAAATACCTGCCTGAGTACTTCTCATTGCTGTCCCAATAGAGGCAATGGGGACAGAGATTAAGCAGCACTCTGCTCTCCACTTCTCCCATTTGTAGCCATGTGGCATGTATTTCTGGGCAGAAGTTGCATTGTCCCACTGTGGAGAGATCCTGGGCAGCTAGTTTCCATCGAACATGTGAGAAATCAATGCCAAAATGACGGTGATGGCGGAGGCCGAGTCTCGTCCTGCTGTAAAACACCCAGTCCTCTTTCTGCCCCTCCTAGCCAAGCCAGAGCCCTTGACTTTTTGCTCTATGCTTTTATTTTCCCTTTTGCTTCCTCTTCCCCTCCAAACCACACTACTATCTCTTAGAGTTGCCCACCATCTCTCCCTCTCTGACTGCTGTCCATGCTCAAAGCAATTAACTCTGCCACTTTCTCGAGTCTGTTCCTCTGAAGATTACTGTCTCGTGTTCAGAACAGATAATCCATCAACCAAATGGCCAGCTGCCACCCAGGGGTCTGACGCAGTCCTTTGGCACTCGTGCTGAAAGGTCTCTCTGGCTACACGGCCGGTGGAGTGTGGAGAACGCAGTGCAGCGGGAGCAAAACGGGCTCGGGATGGAGTTTAGCGTTCCAGCCAGCACAGGGACACACTGACATAAGAGCACATATGCATGCTCATGTGAGCAGCTCCACAGCCTCAAATCTCAGGAGATGGCCGGAAGAAGAGCCCAGGAATGAATTAGCTGTCAGGAGACATCTTGCCTACTCTTACACTGCAGAGACGTCCCTCTAAATCAGAAGGGGGAACTCTCCTTACCAAGAGCCGGGTAGGGTTTTCAGATGACTTATGGACCCTGCCCAGTGTTATTATCTGAAGCAAATGAGACAGTGAACTGCAGCTGAACATCGCGCCCATGCTGAGCCCGCACGCCGTGAGCACACAGGGTGCCTTGAGCCCCGCTCTTGGGGTGCTGCTGGACCTCCCTGCCAGAGCTGGTGTGCAGGGGTGCAGACTGGCTGACGGGCTTCAGCCTGCTGTGGTTAGCACAGTGTCTCCTTTTCCCTGCTAACAGCACACAGGGCCCTCTCGGGAAGTGTGGGATGGCAACTCCTGGCCCAGTGATGCCACCTGGCTCTCCACATAGCCCTACCAAAACGCCTCCAGCCCAGCTACTGTGTCTGTCCCAGCCACCCACCCAGGCTGAGCTGAGGTCTGAGTTATGCCACTATTTAAGACCAAGCTACTGATCTTTGGAGTGATCTAAAATGCACTCAACATCCTTCTGCAATAAGGACCATCAACAAGCACTGTCAGCATCTTTACGATATGGCCCCAACCACAGCCAGAGTCCTTCAGCCCACCAAGATGCCTTGGAGAGGCTAACCACGAGCGACAGAAACATCACTGCAGAGTGGGTTTTGAAGGCAGGGTCCAGCAAGAAAAGCAAGAGGGAAATAACTCGACATGTGGATGCACCACGCAGTCTGCTCTGGGCAGCTGAGCACGGCCCTACCAGCTTCATGCGGCTGAGATGGGGCAAGATCTGCCCCGTGGCTAAAGCACAGACCGAAGGGAAGCTGAGTGCCCCGTGCCAGCTGGCGATCCCTCCCTGTGCCCTGTTTGTCGTGTCCTCAGTGCCGGCCAGCTGCGCTGTGAGGTGACAACACATGGGCTGCCAGTGCAGCAGAAACTGGGGAAAAATCAGGCCGAGAAACTGGTTGCAAGTGGGACAAATATGCGAGAAGAGAGGCTGAACAGTGAGATGCAGGCTCCTTGCTGGGAGTGGGGCTAAGCTGGCCAGGCTGCTGGCAGAGTGAATGGGGATCTGGCTGATATAACAAGCCATTTAAGAAGTCCAGTTTCCTCTGCTTTTCACCACCTTTTCTTTCTATTCTTGCCTTTATGTTTCCCTTGTTAGTCAATTTTTTAAGAGCAGACAGCTTATCCCATCAAGCTGCCCTGAGAGGAGGGACTGGGCTGTCTGACCCTCTACCAGTTCCCTACTGACAGGCGTTTATTCAAATCCTTCTCCAGTTTCAACCAGAGAGAGGCACAGAGATCCCAGAGATAATGAAAGTCCTTTAGATTTAATGAAAATAGGTAGGTGCACAGAAAAGAGAGGACTCTCTGCGCGTCCCCACCGTGGGAGAGTTGCAGTGTGAGCTAAAATACCAAGCACCAGGAAACCTTCATGGGAAGAAACACGTAAATAGGCCACAGGAAACACGTTTAATCCGCCTCCGTGCTCAGAAGGGCATTTGCAGCTGGACACGGAGCAGGGAGTCAGCAGGCGACGGAGGCAGGCGACGGAGGACCGGCAGCGGGTCTCTGTTCCCATGGCCTCTGCGCAGATGGAGGGCACGGCTGTCTAGGAGCAGATGCATCCGCTGCACCTGGTCTGCTATCGTGTAGATTCCCTTCCTGGCATCATTTGCCATTGCTGAACTGTGCATTAATGTCTGGGACTGCCAAAAGTGTTTAAAAGGCCTCTCCATCTCTCACGAAGGAAAGAGAATCCTCACCCCTCTTTATACCTGTCCCAAGGAGACTGTATTCGCTATGCTAACGATGCTGGGCCAGCTCCCTAATGAAGCCACACTGTGCTGCTAATGCTCCTGCATCCTCTAGGCCAACGAGGCCAACGAGCCCACTCCCAGTGCAAGTCTTCCCACACCCTCTCTGCAAATAAGCTCATGCCAGGTCATGGCCTGACTCTGTCGACTTTGCTGGCACGTGAGCGCCCGCCAGTTCCTTCAGAAGCTGCTGAACAATACGAATCAGGCTTAATGATGGATGTGACTCTCGCCTGCTCCCTGTGGATTTTCTGTGCTCTGCTTCAGAGATCCCATTTGCCCCTCTGAAGGAAGAAGGCAGCAAATGGAAGGGCATTATCCCTCCAATTTGCACTGAAACATTGGCGGTGCCAGCACATAAAAAATGGAAGGAGCCACATACCTTCCTCTTTTAAAACCAGAAGGGCTAGGATGCTTTCCAAGCCTAGAAATGAACTTAAGGCCAAGGCTGACATTTCAGGGGTCGTTGCCAATTAACTTAACGAGTAAAATTTTCCTCTTCAGCCGTGCTCTGTGCACGCAGGAGAGGAGCTGGATTGTTTTCCTGCCCCAGTTCTGGATAATAATTTTTGCTGCATTCACTCAGAGACATCTGTGTTTTCATGCCTGCAGTGTAAGCTGGTGTTGAAGTTGCATCTGCTAAGGAGCCTCTCTGCTCCCTATCCTGGGGGCTATTTCAGGGCAAAAATATCCATTAACCGCTTAGACCGAAGCGCATGCTTAACAAAAGCATGAGCAAAGAACGTAATGATGCATCAAGCTCCGCGTATAACTCATCAGCTGCGGTCATGCGCGGAGAGATGGAGGGACCGTTAGACCAGAGCAGGGTGGCTGCCTGTGCCGCGGTGGCCGGGCTGCAC
>NW_010558583.1:0-764 GCF_000687285.1 Phaethon lepturus
CATGTCACTGAGGCTGTTTGCCTCGGGAAATGGCCTTTTGGGAAAGGGTGAGCTGAAAAAGCTGCTGTCTTGGCACTTCCAAACCATGTAGGAGCTTCACAGGCTCCACAGCAGCGTACTGTAGAGCCTGTGAAGGTATGTAGAAGGTATAGAAGGTATTTGCCTTCTCTTCGTTACAGTTACATCAGTTTGGGCTTAAAGCAATAGGTCAGGTCAGCTTTGGCCTTTGGATTTGTTTTAAAACAATATAAGGGCAGTCGAATTTGCTGTTAAATGGAAAACCCGTTTCACAACATGGCATGCTGCAGTAACGGGCGTTTTTCAAGCTCCTAGTCCCACCTTTTTTAAAATTCAATACAATTTGGGGGAAAAGCTGGGCTGCGTTGGGATGGTTTTCCCCCAGGAACCACCCATCCCAGCAGCAGGCGGCACAGCCCCCCACAGGGAGCGGACGGCTGCCCCCAGGGAAGAGGCTCCTGGCATCCCTGTCTGCCCAAAATCAAATAAGATCCATGGTGCCTCCGTGGGAGCGACGAGCCCGGCCGGTCGCTCTAGGGCCAAGCGCAACGGCACCTTCCCCTTGGCTCGGAGGCTCCCCTCCACGCCGCCGAATTGCGACATCAATTAAAAGGGCCCGTTTATTTCTGCTGGCATCCAGCGAGGATCCTGGGGGCTGCCCTGCTGCTGGAGGTTGCTCTGCAGGGCTGTCAGTCCGGGGAATTAAAGTCCATTAAAAGGTCACTGTTCCCCACGGCTGCCGCTGG
>NW_010558583.1:848-1124 GCF_000687285.1 Phaethon lepturus
CATTGCCTGTGGCGCGGTCTTCGCTCCGTGCAGGCAGCTGCCTGCCTGGGGAGCGGAGCAGGCAGCTCTGCCCTCGCATCCCTTCCCCAGGGAAGGGCGTGTGGCCGTTGGTACCCCAGGGCTTACGGATGGGGCTCAGCCACCGTGGGCTCTAAGTGGCGGGTAGTAAAAAATGTGTGTTGCCATTAGACAGCTTTCTCCTGCTAGTTACTGAGGGAGCTAACGCTGATGGGCCCAGGTTTTAAACATATTTATGAGTCCCACAATGCCTTTGCC
>NW_010558584.1:0-937 GCF_000687285.1 Phaethon lepturus
TTTCCTCCGCCCCGCCGTGCCCTCAGAGGGGAGCGGAGCTGCCCCGAGCGAGGTCGAGGGTCCCACGGCAGCGCCGGGGCGCTTCGGAGCCGTGGGTCAGCGGGCCCCCCACCCCTGCGGACCCTGCTGTTTCCCTCAGGGTGTTTCTTTCTCCTGCCTACCTTTGCCGGTCGTTCCCTCGGCCGTGTCCGCTCCCCTCGGTGGCACGGAGGAACTTGTCTGAAAGAAACGTCCGCAGGCTTAAACGCTCTGGTACTGGCCGCTGGGAGCTTGGCAAGCAGATGAGAGGTGGCTTCAGGAGAAGATCTGGGCAAGGCCATGAAGAAGAGTGCTGGAACAAGCATGCCTGGGAAGGGGTCTGCCAGCCTGCCCTCCAGAGGTCCCGTTTGTCCTGGCTTTAGCGGGATGCACAATCTCAAGCCCGTCCCTCCTGGCATTCGTCGTGCAGCGATGTTGGCAGCTGCAGCTTTTCTTCCTGGGCAGGGTGGGGGGAGAAGATCTGTGCGATCCTGCCAAAACCTTTTCTACATCTCCCTCTCAGCTGGCACGCTTCCACCAAGCTCCTCATCACCCCTGCGCTTGGCCAGGAGGACACTTCCGTCACAGACCCAGATGGAGGCACCTGGTGGAAGTTGGTTGAGCTTTTCCTTCTGGGCTCAATCCTGGTCAGAGGCTGGGTGAAATCAAGCATAACCTCAGGCATCTTCCCAGTAAAGTTCCCCATGCTCTTACCGGGACAAGGTTTGGGGCTTTGTTTACCATCTCTGCTTTCTCAAAGACCTCGCTGTGTTGGAAGGATGGAGAATATCTCTGGCCGTGCCGCGCTGCGGAGCGGGGCTGCGTGGCTCGGGGGGTTTGCCCATCCCCAGCTGCGTTGGAAGCGAAAGCGGGCAGCGCTCCAAAGCGCGGGGACGTTGGGGCACGTCACGGGCGGCGG
>NW_010558585.1:0-8207 GCF_000687285.1 Phaethon lepturus
ACAAAAAAATTCTAGTTAAAGCATTTCAGAAAGTAACATCACAAAAAAAGAAGGCTTTTTGGCTGTAAGTTGCACCATTTTGTATGTAGGCACAAATCCCTTCTATTATACCTGAAAAATTATTGACGTTTTGAAAATCTTTTCTTCTATCTTCTTCTATTCCTTTTATTCTTACAGCACTTCAATAGCTGCACAAGTGATATTGCATTTAGAGTTTTTGTTGTTTTTTCTTTTACAAGAGTACCAAAGCTTTGAGAAATGTCCGGGTAGGGAAGAAAAGATGAGGAAAGAAAGGAGGAAATCTAGCACAAACATCAGGCATTCTTCAAGCAGCTTTGGGCCTGGGGAAAAAAAGACGACAAGGAAAACATGAAAACACAGCGATTCCAAATTTTGAACAGCTTTCTGGTTTAGGAAACTGAAATAAAATAATTATTTCAAAATACATCATTGAAAAGTTAAATGAGACTGGTTTCCATAGAATAGCTTTCAAGCTAATTAATTTGGGTTAAGAAAATTTTCAGCAATTTTTATATTGAAAAACTATAAGTTTTATAATTTATTTTTCACATTGTTAATAATATTAATTCTAACTCTACTAGAGGTAGGATTCTAGTAGAAGTAGAATTATAAATAATAAATAATAAAAATCCTCTATTTCCATCTTTCCAGCAAATATCTGGGTTTGATCCTGTCCTCATGGTGCGAAATAATTTTTTTGTTTCAAGTGGAAACTAATTTTTGGCTTAGGTTTTTGCTTTTCCCTTTTTTCTCCAAAGGAGTGTTCTGTCTTCAGCATTGTTCACACTTCCCCTGCTCTAATTCATGCAAATACCGCCACATGCACAAATTCCTCAAGGAGTTCAATGTTAATCAACAAATAATTTTTTTTTGCAGCCCAGCCTGATCGCTGTCTAAAAGCCACTTTCTAAATAAGTATTTGATGAGTATTTGTATATTTAATGTTTGCATTGTTCTAAGTGACTTTTAACGTTATGTTCTCTCACCCACTTTCAGTTCAAATTAGCACGTTCACACGCACTTACATTTCAATTTATGTTCGGCTCAGATTTTATACAGCTGTCTTTGAGCGACTTTCCAAAAAAAAAAAAAAAAAAAAAATCCATATTTTGGAGTTACTTGGTTTTGT
The DNA here is from genome assembly GCF_000687285.1 of Phaethon lepturus. Taxonomy (NCBI): domain Eukaryota; kingdom Metazoa; phylum Chordata; class Aves; order Phaethontiformes; family Phaethontidae; genus Phaethon; species Phaethon lepturus. The sequence continues at coordinate 1,151 of NW_010558585.1, forward strand.
CTGACATATCCGTTACAGCTGCTGGTGCCGGGGAAGGCGATCCGTACTTCTGGAAGCCCCTGTGCCGGCAGCCCGGGCAGCACTGCCTGTCCGGGGGGAGCTGGACGGTGCTGGTCCCCGAGCAGCCCCAGCCCCGCTGCACGGGTGTCGTGGGGCTGCTGAGCTGCCACCCCCTGAGATCAGCCGTGAGCGTGGGCTGGTGTGTTTTTAAAACGCTGTTTATTACCGTTTCCACAACCAGTTCTCGTTGGGTTTGTGTCGTCCCCCTGTGGCACCCCCGGACATGCACCGCCCGGGGGGGAGCGGGACTGCTGCAGGGGGATAAACTTTCCAGCAGATTAGGGCCCCCCAGCTCCTCCGGCCTCCCCAGGTGGCCATGATATTTCTAAAGGACTTGTCCGTGTGCCGCAGTAAGCTCATTAGCTAATTCCCTTATTACGCAGCATCAACTGAAGCATGTGTGTTTGGGCTTCCAGGCAGCCCCCTCTCGCCTTTCTCCGCAGCTCGCCTCGCCTCCTCATTACTCCCTTCTCTTTGTTTTAGCTAAGAAGGCGGGTTTATTAAAAGTCCCCTTGGCCTAACCATTTTGGGCACGCGCTCATCCCTCCCTCGCCCGTCCCAGGCCCACGGTACCCCAAGCAAGAGGGGCTGCTGCGGGCTGGGGCAATGCTGCGGCCGGGGGCTGCAGCGGGCAGGACCCTGCTTGCCCAGCGGCGCGGCGCTTTCGCCTCTGCCGAAGCGGCTTTTCGGCCCGTTCACATTTCCGTGTCAATCTTGGAGCCCGGCTGGGCGAACGCGCTGAGGGTTTGATTCAGACGAAGCGAGGCGCGGGACAGCTTCCTAGGAAAGAGGCTGCGGCGTGAAGCTGCCATGGCGGGATGCTGCTCTTTGCGGGGTCACTCCGAGTTTTGAGAGGGTCGATGGGCTCTTGCATCTTGTTCGCAGAGAGACGCCGACCCCCTTGCCCCTGATCCCAAACCTGGCGGATGCTTGCCCGGAGCCAGGGGGTCAGAGCCCGTGGGGCCAAGCCTTTCTCCCCCAAACATGGGGAGCCTGGGGGCCCTCTTCCCTCACCGCCTGCTCTGGGAGAAGCCCGGTCACAACCCCTGCCCGGGGAAGAGGGACGGACCCAGCATCCCACCCTCTTCCTTCTGGGGGGCCACAACGCCGCAAAATCCACCTCGCGCCGGCGCTTTCCGGCCCTCTGTGAGAATGTACAGTTTGTGGCTCCTTCATTGACTTTGAAGAATGTCCCTTTATTCACAATGTTATTTCCTTTAATCACTGTGAGGTTGCAGGAAATCTTCTTGGAAAATTGTTTCAGATTGGCTGGAGTCACCGTACTGTCGCAGGGATGGAAAACTCACTTGAACTTGTTTCTATTTTACCCTAAAAAGTCACTGTCCCCAGAAGGTTCAGATGAATTTGGATAAACATGTGAGTTCCGAGGATTTAGTTGTTGTTGAGCAGCTTTTTTTCCCCCTTTTTTTTTCCCAAATTAACCTCTGTGTCTTTCCAAGTTCCTCAGCTTTACTCAAGACCAGGGGTGCAGAACTGAAGGAAAAATGGGACATTGGCATACACAGATTGAAGACGGGTGAATACATCATTAAGGGACACAACATGGGAGTAGAAATAACAAAGCAGTAAGTGACAGCTTTGGCCATCAGTTAAGAGCCGAACCAACTGAATTTTCTTCTACTTGAGGATATCTATGCTGGCTGACGCAGGAAAAACAGAAGATGCGCTAAATCTTGGCTTTTGCAGGACTTTAGTCCCATTTCCTTGTGAAATTCTTCTGAGCAATGGAGAGAAACGTGGTCTAGGTGAATGTGTGGCTACATGAGAGCACAGCTGGCTGGAAAACTGTATTGAAAGGGCAGTTACCAGTGCTCAACCCTCAGACAGGTTCTGGTCTAGTCAGTGCTTTCATTAGTGATTTTTACCTGCAGCACCAGTCTGGTAGGGCCTGCAAGAGTGCTTTTCTTGAGAAATCGGAGAAATCTGAAATGAAATTGTGGAAAAGAAAAATATATTTGTCTTTTCTATATATAGGCTTTTCTATGAATTGGGAAAAATCAACATCGCAAGCACTAGCTGGGGAATGAGCAAGGTTGCTCTGTGGGAAAGTAGCCAGAGGTGACAGTGGGTCCCACAGGTAGCGTGAGCCAGCAGCATCCTGAGTGAGAAGAGTGAAATCAGGCTGGGGTGTATAAACAAGGTGTTTGTAAGACACCTGATGTGATCCTGCTGCACTTAGAAAGTGTTAGCCTGAGCGCTGAATCCCACTTGGAGTTCAGCGTTTCAAGTTGCGGTTCTTGGAGAAAGCCCAGGGAAGAACGAGATCAGAAATTCAGAAAACATGACATACAGGAGAAGGCTGAAGGACCAGGGTAGCTTAATATCAAGACGAAAAGACTGCGGGGACATAAGATAAAAGTCTTTAAATGCATAAAGCCCTGCTACAAAGCACGAGATAATGGGCTATTCCTTGTTTTCAGAGTGGGTAGAAGAAGAAGCCATAGGCTCACCCTGCAATGACTGTGGTAAAGGAGATTAAAACTCGTTTTTCTTGGGAGCCGTCTTCACCACTAGAGGCTTATTTTAGTAAGAGTTTAGACAAAAGCTCCACCAGGAAAGGTTTGCCTCATTTGGGCACAGGCAGACAGGCTAGGTGACCTTTCAAGGGCCTTCCAGGCTTATTTTTTATAATTCTCTGAATATGGATACTAAAAAGAGAGAAGATCATTTTGCCTCTAGCCAGTCTATTCTTGGCTGGTCCTTGCCAGGTGTGTTTTGCTTCAGCTGTGAATGTCGTCCAGGTTTCCATCATCTCCATCAGCTTTTTTTGTTATTCAGTCCTAAGCATTTTTTTTTTCATCCGATTTTTTTCCCATTTCTGTACATCTCTGCAGTCCCACTCTTCCTGGAATGGTCATCTGCCTTGTGTGGTCCCCCGCAAGCCACGCACAGAGAGACTTTTTCTTCCCCGGCCAACGGACTGTATGCCTATACGTGTTATCCAAGACCATCCCATCTCGAGCAGACCCCATCTTGCTCATGAATTTGCCTGGTGACAGGCTCCTGGTGTTGCAAGCGCACGTCTCGCTCATGGTTTCATTCCTATCGCAAGGCCCCTGCGGGTCGTCCGTGGGCTGGGTGTTTTTCTAAAACAGGACTGGCAGCTGTCGTCCCCCTCCGTCTGTGGGTTCGCAGATGTCGACTGTTCAGTGTTTACGCTGAGGTCGTGCGATGGGAATTTTTCTATGCGTATTAGTAACACGATGTATTTTTACTCATCATGTTTAAGATCGGAGTTAGTCATTAGATCACCTATGCTAATCTCCCCGACTGCCTTGTCTTGTTGCTCCTTCTAGATCCGAATAACTTGGGGTTTCACTCATGCACAAAAGCATCTGCTCTGGAGGAGCAAGGGAGTTCATGGTTTGGTCTTCCTTAATCACTGATGGTTAATCCGCCAGCTAATCAACATTGCTCAGAAAATGTATGTCATATTTTGTATGCAGGTTTGTCTGGCTTTTAATTTCCAGCCATTGATTCTCATTCTGCCTTTTTTGGCTGGAATAAAAACGCTTTAGCACACGGTATTTTCTTACTATGAGAGTACTTGTGCATAGCAGTCAAATTTCTTAAGCTTTTTTAAGAAGAAAACAGGTTGAGCTTGATTCTGTCACTGTGGGGTGCGTTCTCCTGCCCTTCTGTCTTTTCTGTGGCTGTTTTCTGCACCCTCTCTCATTTCACAGAATAATTTTGGCCTCAGGAGCTCTGGCGGTACAGCCTCGATCCATCGAATTTTGGAAATGTCTGAAGACACACATGCTACCGCCTTGCTGAGTCCCTGTGCCAGGATTCAGTTTTTAACCCACCTTGTGTCCCCTCTCTTCTAGCCCACACCTCCCCAGTCTGGCTACAAGGATGCTATGGGAGACGGTGAAAACGGGGAGGGGAATCACATCTATGGCTTCATCTGCATCTTTTTAAAATGGGACGTCAGGCTAGTCACAGTATCTCAGGGCTGGCATCCCATCCCCTGCTGTGTAAGACACTGCCTCGTAACTCCCGTTCGCTGCGCTCCCTGCTCTGATGCCCAGGAGTGCATTCGCCACGTGGTCCTTAGCGTCGAGCTCACATCCACGTGCTCACTCCCGGGACCCCAAACCAACCCTGCGCAGTGCCAGAGCTCTGTCTTAGCCCTTGCCACCCAAAGGGATAGCCCACTTTGCTGACACATCCAACGTGGCATTTGACTCCGTCAAAACACACGACCAGGAGACTCCATCCCCTCTATCACGCGCCGGGCCGCCGCCAAGGTTGGCAGCAGCAAGTTGGTGCTGACTCTCAGCTCGCCTGTGCCTGTGTTGGGTACCAGAGCCCAGCATCGACCTTTCTTGATACCATTTCAGCAACATCTCCCTGATGTTGAGAATGACTTCTGGAGACCAGTCGGGATGTAGGCAATGGGTGGGCAATCAGCATTAATTAGGACAAATACTTAACCGGAATATTGTTAAGCACCTTGCAGATACCCAAGTGTCTGACACCCGCAGCCTCACTGCTCCCTGTTTCCCTGAAGCCGTTGCTGTCGGTCCTTTGGGCAGTTTGAGTCCCTGCTTGAGTCTCACAGACAAACCTCTTTGTTTCCCATTTTCAAGCAAGATTTCCTCGGAAGATCCTATGAAGACAGCTACGGACTAATAATATCTTCACCATATATGGTGCATTTCATCCTCCGTTTGTGCGCGGCTGTGAGCGTGCGTTACCCTGCGTGCCACATGCAGCCAGCTGCTCGCCAGCGAGCGCGTCTTACCCAGCCCAGCACGGCTGCACGCTGCGGAGACCCAAGGTTCGGGTACAAACCCAGGTACATTTTGGCCAGGCCCCTGTTTTTCCTTCCATGCAACATCAGTGCTGGACGGGTTTGGCCTGTGCAGTGCAGATGACTGCTAACGCTTACGTGTGCTTTTATAGTGTAGCATTTCAAAGGGCTGGTTGCAAGGAGGTGCATGCACATTTCCTGTACGTCTGGCCAAAAATCTGATACTTGAGAGCGCCGGGGAACCCTACAGTTTCGCAGAACATGCCATTTTGATGTTCACAGAAGACAAAGCGTTGCCAAAACCTGGGGAATAGTGTGGAAGGTGCCAGCAGCATTTTCCTGCTCCTAATTTTGCTCAGTTTTATTTCTCGCTCTGGCCCTCCGCAACCGTCCAGCTGCCTTGTTCCTGTGCCATGCAGGTCCCAGCCTGTGAGGGACAGTGGTGGGACGTGCTGCTGCTGGGATGGGGGCTCAGGTTTAGCCTTGCTCTCTGCTGGTGACTCGGAGGTGGCCAAGGCGTGAGCGACTGCACCAGAGCCGGTGTGACACGTGCCAGGCTGGGGGGTGCAGATGTCCGGCTCCGGAGGGCAGGTATGTCCCCAGGTGCCAGCCATGCCATCAGGGGCAGCTTTTTGTGCAGGTCAGACCCCTCAAACCTGCCCAAACGTGCTGGGGGCTCTTTAATGACCAGACGGGAGGACAGACACGGTGCTTCCAGGTCTCCTCTCATGACATCTGCCAAGTCCCCTTCCCGCACTAATCTTGTCCTTCTATCCAAAACAGTTATGGAGGGCTTGTTGTTTTTGGCGCAGTCCTTTATTTACAAATCCCATCCTGCTTATAGCTCATGGTTTCATTATCCTCTAGATGTTTACAGAGCTCCTTTTCTTAATATTTGTGCCATTATTTTACTAGGGACCGGGGTGAGACCTTCCAGACAGTAATTGTCTGGCTCATCCTCTCTCCCACCAGCTCTTTCTGCAGAAGTGCACATCTCCCTGCAGTCCCTGGTGGGGCAGGCATGGGCAGGACTGTGGCCACTAGCAAAGGGTTGCCCTGCTCTCAGGATGTGGGGAGGGATGTGCAGAGGGAGCAGCTGCCCCCCTGCGCCCCACCACCCAGACCGCGTTGTGCACCTCGCAGCTCCTTGTTGCTGCGTCTGGGTCACTGAGGTCCTCCCAAAGCCTCACGCTCCTGATGGACACCTCCCGTCTCCCCTTCCCCCCGCGCCCCTCTGCTCCCCTCTCCCAGGCTCAGTGCACATCCCTGGCTCGGGGGGACTAGCCCCTCAGTGGGCTGTCGGCTGGGTGGGGAGCGCATCCTGGGAAGGCAGACGGTGGCAAACCTGGCGCTGGGATTTTGGGGTCATTAGCATGGTGCAGACGTGGGTCGGCGGCTTATGCTGTGCATCGCTCTGATGCTGGTCCCTGCCCCTGGGCCGTCTGTCACAGGGGCTTGTTTAACCTTCTTTGCCACAATATCTCGCAGTCTTTAATCTGTTTATCCTTGTAACCCCGCTATGAGGTGAAGGATAGTTATCCTCATTTCAGAGGTAGGGAACCGAAGGGATTCTTTTCAAATGTAGATCAGTGTTTAATGATGCAGAGATAAAGATTTTAAAAACACACCCAAGACAACCGGCATACGGTGTGTAACTGAGCTGGGTGTTTCTGTAAATCCCATTAAGTGCCTCTGCCTTTTTCCACTGGTGCTGCTTTGGGGCAGACCTGGCGCAGGGACCCGCGGAGGTGCCAGGTGGGCTTCTGCCTCCCGGCCCGTGAGCTGGCCACAGGCCAGGCATGAGGAAATAGGGATGACCCCGCGCGGGCCGTTCAGTTTCCCGGGGCGTGCTGGGGGTGCGCAGTGCCACGGCAGCCTCGGCTACAAGCAGGCGCGGAGACCTGAAGTACACGAGTGCATAAGATCCTCAGCTGCATTTAGGGATGAAACTTAAAGCCTGTGCTGCAAGTGCACGCATGAAAGCGTAAGGTAGGGAACACGAGGGGGTGCTTGGGCAGCATCCCTCCGGCTGTGCAAAGCAGACAGTGCCGAGCCCGCTGCACCGCTAAATGAGGAGTGAGCAACAACAGCACGCTTTCTTTGCCGTCACTGCCTGGGCAACTGATATCTACAGTAGAACTCGTTAAAAACCCCAAGCTGTGGTTTCTGCGTGGTGATCCTGGCGGAGGTGTCACCGGCTGCTGCGCAGCCCTTCCCGAC
>NW_010558585.1:8242-8456 GCF_000687285.1 Phaethon lepturus
CTCCTGGGCGCTTGTTGCTGTGCTTGTGGGAACGCAGCGGCTCGGGCTGCGCGGAGGTCAGTGCTTTTGTCTTGCTGCGGGGAGTTTATCTCTGCGGATCTTGCCTGCTTTCCTGGGTCAGGCTTCACCTCCGCTGTTATCAGCAAACGCAGGAACAGCCCGGTCCAGAGCCGGGCTGCATAGGAACCTCTCGACCCCCTTGCTGGGGGGGGCA
>NW_010558586.1:0-6204 GCF_000687285.1 Phaethon lepturus
GAGCCTGGCGGCAGCCTGGCCCCTGTCTCACTCTTCGGGTCTCCTTCCTCCGCCCAGGACAGCGGGAGACACCACGATGAGGCTCTACAGCCTAAGTGTCCTTTACAAAGGCGACCCCAAAGTGCATTTACTGAAAGCTGCCTATGACGTGTCCACCTTTAACTTCTTCCAGAGGTCCAGGTGGGTGCCTGGAATACCAGATCCTCCGGTGGGAGATGTGGGGAGGGGGGAATCTCCCCTGTGTGCTGTGGGGCTGGCACATGATTTGGACAGGACCTTGGGGAGAGGGAGTAGAAGGTTGTGGGGGAGTTTCTTTCCCATTCTCCAGTGTCCCCAGGGATGTGGTGGCAGCAGTAACAGGCTTCTCCTGAGGGATAAACCCACCAGAGGCACTCCCTTGGGGAGCTGTGACCCTGTGTGTGCAGTTCAGTGCTGCAAAATCCACTTCGAGCAGTCTTTCAGCCTCAGGAACAGAGCAAAACCTCGTTTGCCCTAAGAGCCATCCAGGGCCAGCAATAGAATGTTAGATTCAGGTTGGTAATTCTTCCACCATAGCCAGGTGATAAAATCTGGGTGCAGGGAAACACCTCAAGTGTCCAGGTCAGCTGTTCTCCTTCCAGCGAGTGCCTAAACCTAGTAGTCATGGCAGCTCCTGGGGTGTGAGAGGCAAGTGGGAGGAGGCTTGTCTTTGTGTCAGGCTAACAAGACTTGTGTGACTCCCTGCTATCTTTATTTAGGCATTTGGTCTAATCTGAAACTTTTCTGAGCCCACAAACCTCCACTTGGATTATTCTGATGGATTCAGGTTTAGCCCTAAACGCTGATCTGGGTTCCCGGGTGTCTCATGGCCTGCTCCGTGTACACAGAGACATCACGGAGCTCTCTCAGCAGCTGCCTTTGTGCTTGCAGCTGAGGGGAGCTCCCAAAAGCCTCTAAAAGCTGTAAAGTAAAGCAGGTGCCTGTTGCAAAACAGCTTGTTTCCCAGCCCCTGGTTCTGGATGATAAAGCCTTTAGGAAATACTCACCTACAGGACTTGAATTTTCCATGCTCCATCCCTGCCAAGATTTTTATGGAGCATCAAGCATGTTTGGTTCTGCAATTCCAGTGATAAAGGAAAAATACTGCAGTAAGATTGCCTTAAAAAATACTTTCTTAGCCAAATATGCAAGCGGGATAAAGGAGCTGTGCCAATGCTGCCAACGCACACACTTGAAGATGGATTGTGACGGGTGAAGTAATCACTTAAAAACCCAAATAGCTTCGTAGTCGCAACTCTCCATTTGCCAAATTGTGAGAAAGTTCCCTGCGTGGTTTTGCCTTCGGCTATGGCCAAAAGAGCTACTTCCCCGGCAGCTGGTTATTTCTTTGCTTAAACTTGGGTTTTTGGGAACAGTGAGGGATGTCTGTGCTCGTTAGTCTCACAGCTTTTCTCTGGTCGTTAATCCTGGTCTTGAGCTGGTTCCCCAGTCATGCTTGGAGGGGCTGCTTGCGCCTCGGTGCTTGTGAGAGCTCAGCCTGGGTGTGATAATTTAAGGTGCAATTAACTTAAGTTTTGGTTAAAAATGCTGCATGTACGTGTTTTTGAGGCTGCGGAGCTGCCAGAGAGTTGGGTTTGGGGTTTGAATGTGGGATAAATGTGGTTGTGGTTCCTGGGAGCTGTGAGAACCTGCTGGGCAGGAGGATGGGGCTGGCCTGGCCGTGCCAGCATGGGGTACCTGCCATTCAAACCTCTGCTATATAATTTGGGAGGGATACAAACAAGGCATGAAGGAATGAAGTCTTTGGTGGCTGATTCCTCCGGGAATACTGTGTAATACTGGAATTGCGATGGCAGGGGCTGCGGCTGCCAGCAGATCCCCAGACCAGGAGGAACGTGTCGGTCCTCTGCTTCTGCTGAAGTTGGATGTTAAGAACTCTTTGGGCTGGTCTTTTCTCTGCAGTGCCTGGAAACCCGGCGGTTTGGGGTCTTGGTGGAGCTGGCATCTGATTGCCTGATCAGGCTGGGAGAAATGCAAAAAACCCAAAGGAATATGTAAACTGTGCGAGGCAAATTCCCGTTCTGGAGTGGCTTCCAGCGGTGGAAGGCAGTGAAGAAACCGTGGTCTTTGCTGTGCCGGTGTCTGTGTTCATTGACGTTTCATCAGTGCCATGTCACGTGAAGCTCCCAAGCAGGAGCTGTTGGTGTGGGGGATGTTTGAGTAAACTCTGTAATCGGAGCTCTGACAGGTTTTCCCTGCCTGTGACTTCCCAGCTGGAGTGGGGAATTTGTCACCTTGCATTCGTTAATCCCAGTGTGTGTTGGGAATGGATTTATTTTGCACGTGCTCGTGATTTTTGGCCTCTTTTACTGTGGAGTGAAGAGGAGGGTTTACGCGAGAAGCCTGTTTGGCAGCACTTCAGTCTGGGCTCAGGAATGTTTTCCAGACTTAGAGTGAGTCTGGCTTAAGGATGTTCATTAATTGTGGCTCAAAGTGGTAGGTATCTGAGCTGTGTCTGCGGCTTAAACAGCCTCTCCGGGATGCCAGCACCTTGCGTGGCATTTGGGTAAAGGCCCCAAGCACAGGACAAAAGCTCAGGTGAGGGAAGGGGCTGGAGTGCCCCTGCAGCCCCTCACTGCATGTGAGCAGGGCACAGCTGCTCGTCAGGCATTAGCTGCATGGGTACATGGTTCCAGAGTGTTTTACTTTCTACTAAATCACAAAAAACAAGTGCCCAAGGATGTGAGTCCCTCACTGTGGCTGGAGAGATGTGGATGCTCCTCTGGGCCCAGTGAAGCTGGGGATGTTTGAGTGGTGGCTGCAGCTCTGTGTAGATGCAGGGGCAGCCTCTTCCCCGAGGAAAACCCATTGCTCAGTCACATCCCCACTACCCAAATGTGGTGGTGGGGTTGTGGGGAAGGGTTTCAGTCCACCCAAAGCACCAGGGACACGTGGGACAGATGATCTCCCCCATCATTGGTGCGCCAGCACCCCAGTAGCTCTCTGGGCCACACACAGCTTCTGCAGACCTGGGTCCCCTTGCAGACTTGAGTGCCAACGCTTTGTGTTTGCAGTGTGCAGGAATTCATGACCTTCACGAGCCAGCTGATCGTGGAGCGCTCGGAGCTGGGCAGCAGAGCCTCCGTCAAGGAGCAAGGTAAAAGAGGACAACCCGGGGGCAGCACGTGTGGCCGCACGTCCTTCGTTCCTTGTCTGTTTATGATAAAAAATGAGACCTCAAAACAGTGCCCAGGCAAGTAACACTAAAGGCATGAGGTGGCTGAGCCGGGCGAGAGCCCAGCCCGCCCTGTGAGAGAGGTTACTGGAAGAACAGGAACCTGCCTGACAGCCAGCTGCCACCTTTGAGCTCCGTCACTCTCCTTGCTGACCTTAGGACACTCGGAGCTGTCAGGCTGCATACCCGCCGTCCCTCAGCTTGCCCAGTTTGTCCTGTCCTGCACGGCAGCTGCGATCCCCCGAGGGGTGGCTGTGCTGGCGCAGCCTCCTTCCCCTCTCCCTTGAGCTCTGCCATGTGAGTCTGGGCTCTGTATCCCAACTCTGGCCTCATCTCCAGCCTCCCTGCCCTGCTCCACGTGCCTCCCGAACCCCGAGATGCGCAGGGTGCAGCCTGGAGTTGGCTGCTTGCAGCCTCTTTAATAACACTCTAGGCTTGTGACAAGTTGTTATTTATTAAAATCAGGCTGAGTGCTTCCCCCTCTGTTTTTTTTTAACTCTGGCAGTACCCGCTGCCCTGGAAAGTTAGTGTCGTGTCCCACACCATGTGGCCAGGCTGTGGTAACCTGCTGAAGCACAATTTGGGGCTGATTTTGATCCCCCTCTTGAGCCCTTCCCGCTCTCCTACTGAAATCATGTGAAATGCAGTCGCTGAATGAAACCTTCCAGTGCAATTTGCCAGGGCCGGGCGGGAGGTGGTGAGTGCTGGGGGAGGCTCTGGACCTTCCCACTGCCTCTCTGACGCGAATTCTTTGCCCAGAGTACCTCTGCCATGTGTACGTCCGGAACGACGGGCTGGCCGGAGTGGTGATTGCAGATAACGAGTATCCACAGCGGGTTTGCTTCACCTTGCTGGACAAGGTGAGTGCACGGGCTGTGAGCAGCTCCAGAGGAAACAGTCTGTGTGGGGGTTACTCCAGGAAGCTCCTCCAGGTCTCCTGCTCATGCTGTGACAAGGAAATGACCCTCCTGCTCATTAGCTGGGGGACATCAGAACTGAGCTGAGCAGGATCTGGCCAGCCCAAAGGCTTCCAGGCCGTGCAGTGACTTAGCTTTGCCCACTAGAACTTAGTCCTAGCTCCACTCTACTGCCAGTCCAGGCACTGGTCTCACAAACACCCTGTCCTCCCTGTCTGGCTTGGGTTTTATGTGGGAAAACTGGGTGCTGCTGTGCTCCCAGCATTTCCTAAAACGGGTGATTACGTGTCTGGCCTGGCAGGGCACAGGGCTTTGGGAACAGCTGGGGATGGCCACCCCTACCTGGCGTGAGTACCACTCTGTCAGTCGGTCGCCGGGGTAGTTGTTTTTTGTCGCTTCCCGTGGTTCATTCAAAATGGAACAAAGAGGAGGAGAAAAATCTCCCTTTTCAAGGAGAAAATTCCTTCTGCCAGCCATGGCCCTGCAGGCAGAACTGCCAGGCAGTAACTGCCCGCTTTCTTGCGTCACAGGTGCTGGATGAATTCTCAAGGCAGGTCAGCAAAATAGACTGGCCTTCGGGATCCCCAGCGACAATCAGCTACGCAGCCTTGGACGGGTACCTCAGTAAATACCAGGTACGGCCCCCCGGGACCCCCACAGGGTGGCAGGGGAGAGGGGTCCTGGACAGAGGCTGGGAAATGTGCCCTGTGGCCCCCAGGTCTGGAGGTGGAAGCACAGGTGATGCCCTGGCGTGTGCTGAGACACCGGTGCTGCCGGGTCGTGCCCCAGGGCATGCCGGCGTTCCTGCGGCAGTGGTGCTGACGCAGTGTTGTTTCTCTCTGAGAACCCCCGCGATGCCGATCCGATGACCAGAGTGCAGGCGGAACTGGACGAGACCAAAATCATCCTGGTGAGGAGGACGTGGGGCCCGTGGCTGGGATGCTTCAGCTGGCACAGCTCCTTGGGGCCATGGGGACGCCCTTTCGGGCGCTGGGGTGTAGGGTGGCTCTCCAGGCGATGGGGCCATCCTGCCTTCTCCCTTCCCTGGAGATGTTCCTGGTGCTGCGGGAGCTTTCTCTCCCTTTCCTTTTCCTCTGGGCTCCTCTGGGCTGGCCCAGTGCAAGCCTGGGGGCATTGCCCCGCTCCCTGCTTACCTTATCCAAACCGCGGTCCCTTCTCTGTGTAGTGTTGTGCCCTCGTTTGTCTTCTGCTTGAAATGGCCTGCGTGTGCTGCCACCTTCACTGGGGGCTCTTGTCCTCTGCGACCTTCCTGTCTTGATCAATCTGGGATTGATCCCTTCTGTGCAGCGGAGCCAGGGTGGCTGTGGGAAGGCAGAGGCTCGTCCCCTCATGCGCATGGGGACGTGATGGCACCTCCATCTTCTGCCTGGGGATGGGGAAGGAGCGGGGAGGGCCCAGGGTGCCAGCGTTGTGGGTCAGTGGCGGTTTCTTTTGGCAGCACAACACCATGGAGTCGCTGTTGGAGCGAGGGGAGAAGCTGGACGACTTGGTCTCCAAATCAGAGGTGCTCGGGGCACAGTCCAAAGCCTTCTACAAAACTGTGAGTGTGGCTTTTTGTCCCAGGGGAGGGTTACCCCCTTCCTGAGGAGCCAGGGCTGGCCTGGGGCTGGGGAAAGGCAGAATAAACCCCCGGGGCAGAGGAGGTGGGTGCCAGGCAAGTATCACAGTCTGCTGGTGCAGCTGCTTTGGACCTAGAGGGACCTCGGTTGCCCAAACCCTGGCTGCAGAGCTCCTCAGCCCCTTGCTCGGGCTGTTGCTTGCCCTGCAGCTGGTGGAGGGTGATGCTGATCCCAGCTGCAGTGGTTCCTGGTGTGGGCTCTGGCTAAGGGGATGGCTGAGGGCGTCAGACCTGTGCCACAAGCCTTCGGCGTGGGGGCACAGGGCATTTGCCTTTGCAGCGAGCTGTGAGGGCTGGGACCATGCTGGCCTCCTCTGGTGGGAGGAGGGCTGTGTGCGCCCCTGGGCGGGCAGCTCTGGGCCCCCCTTGGCCCTCGGGGAGCTGCAGCGAGTGTCACTGCCAGTTTTCCTTCTCTTCCCAGGCCCGCAAGCAGC
>NW_010558586.1:6232-7707 GCF_000687285.1 Phaethon lepturus
GGGGTCTCCTGCTCTGGACCACCAGGCCTTTGCTTCCCTTTGGACCTCACCCAGGACAGAAAGCAGAAGCCCTGTGCTGCTGGGGCCAGGGCCGGGCACCCTTGGCGCTGCGGGCTTACGTGACATTTTTTTCACCTCGAAGGGATGCCGAGGCCGGCATCGGGCCCGCACGCTGTGGGGTGGGGTGAGTGCTGGAGACCTGCTGCCCTCACTTTTCCTGAGGGCAGCTTGGACCGTGGGGCACCCTGCCTTTACACCTGTAACACTAGCCAGCACCTCGGCGTCCCGGCACTGCCGGCCTGGGGGGAGTCAGAGAGAGAGAGGAACTGGGAGCTGGGGGGTCTTTTATGTATTTGTGTCCTAAGAGTGAGCCTGGGGGGAGGGGGAGATGGGCAGGAACAAGAGGTGCTTTCCTCTGGTGGGGGATGCTCACAGCTGGGTTACCAGCCATTGCCTCCCTGGGCTGCTTTTCCCAGTGCTGGTGAACTGGAAGCTGTGGCCCCAGTGCCTGCTCACTGGCCCCTGGCCCCAGGGGAGGGGCAGGGTGACGGGAAGGGCATCACCTCTGGGCCCCTTTGCCCGCTTTGGTGGTGGGATGTGGGAAAGAGCCGAGCTGGGACAGGGTGGACTTGGGCAGCCCTTTGCCCCTGTGGCCCTTCTGTCCCCCGTTGCCCTGGCTGGGGACACGGGGAGCCTCCCCTTTACCAGCTGCCCGGGGGGAGAGGGAAGCTGGGGCAGTGTGGGCCCAGCTGGCAACCAGCTCCAGTGCTCAGGGCCCTGCGCTGGCTGTAGGGGAGCAGGGCTGAGGGGTGCCTGGGGGGGGCTCACCTGGCCTCCCTGTGGCTCAGAGACCCTCTCCCCTGCTACCTCTGCCGCGTGCCCAGCAGCCCTCACTGCCTCCTCTTCCTCCTCCTCTGGAAGGGAAAAAGCTTTCGCTTGAGATTGTATCGTGATCGATGTTGCCTATCGTTTCTGTTCCGCTGGCCCCACTGGCCAGGCGGGGATAAAGTTGTCTCTGGCGGTTGTAGCCTGACTCCGACTGTTCGCAGGCTCCCCAGTGGGCATCGGGCCGGGCTATGGGGCATCCCTGCAGGCAGCTGGGGGAACCAGCAGCGGGTACAGATCCACCAGATCCACCTGGCCTTCTCCCACCAGTTTTGTGTTTTTTTTTTTCTTGTGGTCAGTTGTTTTTCCTCATAATTTATTTGCAGTTTTCCCGAGACAAAAACGAAATCATCTTTTACACTTACAAGGCTCAGAAAGAAAAGACGAAGGAGGGGCGGGGGGATATGCCAGGGGAGGGGAGGATGGAAAAAGAATGAGAGAAAAGGGGAGGAGAAGAGAAAAATTTCGCAACGATCCACCAGCATTCATGGGACAGTAACAGCTCAGCTCAGCTCCTCGACATACAGCGTTAGCGCCCAAGGTTTGCTCCCGCGCAAAGGGCATGCAGGAAAAAAAAAATAAATAAAAGA
>NW_010558587.1:0-208 GCF_000687285.1 Phaethon lepturus
TGCCGGTCCCTGGCCCTGCAGCAGACAAGGTGGAAAGATGGGGGGTGGGTGGTCCCAGACCCAGCGCTGCCCCAGCCTTTTATGCCCCCTCCCCAGCATCTGGGAGCGTAGGAGGCAAACCCGCATCCCCTGGGCCATGCTGCCCGAGCAAAAGCCTCTGCCCGACCCTGGAGAAGCTCAGAGGGGTGAGAAGGGGGAGCCAGCGAGT
>NW_010558587.1:328-1163 GCF_000687285.1 Phaethon lepturus
TGGCCACCCCCTGGGCAGCAGGACCCCCCTCTGGTCCTCAGCCCCACCGAGCACCATCGCAGCCCCCGCCGCTCCCCGTGCACAGACCACACACATTACACAGGTTTACGAAGCACATTGGTTGAAGGAAACTAAACTCAGTGAAAAGATAAATCCAACCACGCGGCACATCTGAAAAAAATAAATTACTTTCAAAATACCATCATTTGCTCAAGTTGAACAGGGTTTGCCTTCCTTTAAATACACCACTCGCCCCAGCTGCTCTATACCCAGAGCTGCTGCTTCCTCTGAGCTTTGCCATTAGCTTGTAAGAAAATACTCTGTTTTGTATGTGCCTCGTGGCCTTGTGCAGGTTGCCACAGCTTTGCCCGTGCCAGCCTGCAGCCGGTGCCAGAGCAAGCGGGATGGATCTCGCTCCAGGGAAGAGCAAGACATGCAAACCCACCTCCTCACGTGGGCAGAGAGGCTTCTGCCCCACCGGGCACTCGGAGGGGGGGAAAGCAGGGGGCCGGCCGGGCTGCAGCCCCAGCACAGCTGTGAGGGAGGACCCAGGAGGTAGAATAATTAGTAATGCTCATCATCTTCTGGGATGTACCTGCCCCTGCCTGCAGCTTCAAGTATGCTGGATGCTGGACCACAGGCAAGGGTGAAGACAGGAGCAAGGTCCTGGCTTGCCCCCGCACGGTGGGGCAGGCGGGAGCAGAGCAAAGGGAGGTCAGCGCCGGGCAGGAGAGCTGCAGGCAGCTGGTGCACAGCTCAGTACTCCCTCTCTGGGGTGGTGGGGAAGGAGGGAAGGACACCAGCAATGGCAAGAACTCCACCGAGGTGCTGCGAG
>NW_010558587.1:1230-3453 GCF_000687285.1 Phaethon lepturus
ACTGCTGCCCTGTGCCGCCTCCAGCCTCCACTCCAGCCTTCGCCCCAGCAGAGGTTTTTGGACATCCCTGTTTTCTCCTTCACCAAGCTCAGCGGAAGCCTCCCCTCCCCCGGGGCGGTGGTGCGGGTCGGGCTGGGTGCCGCGGCTGCCGGCAGCAGCTCCTCTTACCACACAAAGTCCATGCAGGCCCCCAGCAGCCTCCTCCAGCATCGGCTACAACATGTTGTAGTACGCCATCTCCTTCATGGCCTGCTCGGTCAGGGTGTGCTCATCTGGAGGGTTGCCCACCCCGCCGTAGCCGTAAGAGTTCTCCTCCTCGAAGTCATCCATCTCCTGCTGCCCGTCCAGTTCGGCGTGGTCAGCCCCGGCCAGGTCCATCATGGGATCTAAGATTCAGCACACGGACACTCGATGATGGACCTGCATGAAGGTCCATGACCAACAGCACCCCTCCTCCCTGGGCACCTTGGGTTTAGAGCCCAAAGCTCCCCAGGAGCTACAGCTCTGCTTGAGCCAGGCCACCCACGGGGGGCTCTCAGCTCAGGGCGTCCCCACCCCTGCGCTGTGGCAGGGACGGGTTGCCGGCAGAGCGCTGGCGGAGTGGAGAGCCGCCACGCATGCTTGCCCCTGACCAGTGCCTGTGCCCCACATGGGGGTCTGCAGCACCCGTCCCACCACGGGGGCCGGGGCAGGCGAGGAGAGGACAGCAGTGCAGGAACGGCATCCTCCCAGCGCCGCGGTGCTGGGCACTGTCTGAGGCTCGGCCAGGCTGGGAGTTGTCCGAGGTGGGGAGCAAGAAAAAAAGGGCAGGAATGGGGGATCCTGCTGAGTCTCCTCAGGATGCGCTTGAGGTGGGCATGGAGCTGCTGGGGAAATCAAGGGGATGAAACAGCTGGAGCTCATCTCCAGCTCTCTCCGTACAAAGCAAGGGCGGTCCTGCCACAAGACCACTGATAGAGCGTCCATGCTGATGCTGTGCAGAAACCTGTGGCAGGAGCATCTCCCGTCCCCCCAGGGTGCCTTTGGGCAGGTGCAGAGGGGGCAGCCGGGGCAAGAACAGTGAGATTTACCCCTCACACCCTTCAAAACCCTTTCACCAAGATCACAGTTACCACATCACCAGAGGGCACCATTGGGTCCAGATGCTGAAGCCTCAATGGCTCCTTGAGGAGCTATTTGATTTAACTTGTTTTTTAATGAAGTTTATTTATTTGTACCAAGTTTATTAAGCTTACTCCAGGTCCCTCTCGGTACCTTTCTGTGGAGGACGGGTGCTTGAGAACAGAGGGGAGGCAGCATGTGTGACCATGCGGTGCTGGACGAGCAAGCTGAGGGCAGCCCTTGGGTGACAGAACGAACCTGAGCTCGCTGAAAGGCACTTGCCAGAGCCGCCACGGCACGGCCCAGCTCCCAAAGCTATCAGCTGGGGGCCGCAGAGGAGACCACAGCGCCCAGTCTGCGACAGGCAGCGCCAGAGGCTGGCCACAGCCCGCACCCACCTTGGCTGTCCAGGCTGATGTCCATCACCCCGTGCTTGACCTTCATGTGCCGGCTCAGGTTGCCCTTCAGGTTGAACTTGCTGGAGCAGTAGGGACACTTGAAGGGCTTGCTCCCCGCGTGCAGGTGCATGTGGCCCAGCAGGTTGTACATGCGGTTGAAGGACTTCCCGCAGACCTACGGGCAGCGTTCCTGGGGTCAGCGAGGGCTCTCCCACTGCCGCCCCCAGCAAAGGGGGACCGCGGCAGGCACTCGCCCACGATGGCCAGTGCTTCTGCAGGGAAGTGAGCTTTTTGGAGCAGACCTCGCTCCTGGGGTCCCACATTGCTCCCACCAACTTCCAAGAGTAATGGGGCTGCATCCCTGCTCCCCCACCGTGGTGGGAGGCCTGAGGAATGCTGTACTGGTAATGCTGGGAACTCCAGCACATCTAGTGCTGGTCAGAGAGAGGTACTAACTGTCCTCCCCCGTTAGTGGTGCCCGTGCCCTGCCCGCAGCAGCCGCTCCCCGCTGCGCAGCTCTGAGCGGACGCGTGAGGACAAGCTGTTTGCCCGAGCGAACAGAGGGAGGCATCACAAAACTGCTTTCCTGTGACCGAGGGCTGAATCCAGCCTGGTCGCATTTCTCCAGGAGCACAGTGCACCAGGGCCTGCACTAAACTTGCCCCCCCCTCCGATCTGCTACCCCCCCCCGGCCCCTGACGGTACCTTGCACTTGAATGGCTTC
>NW_010558587.1:3535-4964 GCF_000687285.1 Phaethon lepturus
AGCATGTGCCGCTTCATGTTCGCCTGCAGGGTGAACTCCCGCCCGCACACCTCGCACTTGAACTCCTTCACGCCCTGCAAGGGGTTCGGGGAGCTGTGAGCGTGGGGCAGAACCGAGCCCCGGGCACGGTGGCAGCGGGCAGGGCTCTGCCTGCGGCAGTGGGGGCCAGCGCTGCTGGGGCACTCGGGGCACGGGAGAGGAGGGCGGTCTCTGAAGAGACCCCACAGGAGCTGGGGGCACGAGAGCGGTGCTGGGCATGGTGCAGAGCAGGGACCTGCGCTCCCCAAGGGGCACAGGACAGGCTCCTTGTGCTAAGCCGAGCTGTAGGAACTGTCAGCAGGCTGGACCGCAGGAACTTGGGGGATTTTCCCTCAGCTTATCTCACCTTCTCCAAAGTCTCCTGCTCCCCTCTCCCTGCCTCTTCTGCAAGTGCAGAGCACTACTGGGAGCCTGGGGCCATCCCCACACTGCCCCACGGCGTAACTCACGCTGCATGGTCCTGCAGCAGGCAGGATCCTGCCTCGCCCCCAGATACCATTGTCTCACCCGCCCTGGAAATGCATTTGCAGCACTTGGAAAAACCAGTATTAGGTCACTGCTGCTGGAGCGAGAGCAGCTCTGCAAAGCAGTGCCTGCAGGAAGGAGCTGGATGGGGACCGCGGCCACCGTACAGCAGCTGACCCGGCACAGGGTACGTTCAGGTGCCTGGCCGGAGCCCGGCAGTGTGCAGGAAACGGGCTGTGGAGAGCGTGGGCTGGATGGGCTCTGCGAGCCCAGCTCTGCTCTCTGGCTCAGGCCAACAGCTCTCCCTTGAAATAACTCCTGGAAAAGAGAAGCCCCTCACCCACAGCCCGCTGGGAGGGACTGTGACAGCGCATGGCCAGGGTGCCCCAAGTCACCCTGCCGCAGCACCTGCAGTAGGTCTGAAACCCCCCTCCCTGAGGATGGAAACCCCCAGGAAGAAAGGAGGCTGGGCAGCTCCGGGGCCCCAGCCCACAACGATGCCCTTTCACTGCTCATCAATGACCCTACAAATGCCAACCACGGGTGCCTGCTGCCCACCCGCCTCCTGGGGCTGGCCAGGACTCCGGGGCACCAGGACAGCCCTCTCCCCCAGCACCCGCATCCAGAGCCAGCACATCTCCTACGGGCACGGCAAGGGCAGCACCCCTCGGGTGCCCTGGCCCCTACCTTGTGCGTGAGGGAGTGCTGCTTGAGGTGGTGGATCTGGCTGAACTCCATCCCGCACTCAGTGCAGACGAAGGGCCGGACATTCTGGTGCTTCAGCATGTGGTTCTGCAGCTGACTGCGGTAGTGGAAGGACTTGCTGCACTCCAGGCACTGGTACAGCGTGGGGCCCTGGTGCGTGGAGAGGTGCCGCTTCAGCTGGGTGAGTGTGGAGAAGTCCAGCCCGCACTCCACGCAGACG
>NW_010558587.1:5003-5305 GCF_000687285.1 Phaethon lepturus
TGGGCCGCTTGCCCCTCGGTGGGGTGGCCAACGCCCCGGCCGCAGAAGCGGCAGCTGTAGGGCTTGATGTCGGTGTGCAGCAGCATGTGCCGCTTCAGGTGGCTGGTCTGGGTGAAGGCCTTGCTGCACACCTCGCACTTGTGGGGCCGCGTGCCCTGGTGGGTCAGCAGGTGGGTCTGCAGGTGGCTGGGCTGCTTGAAGAGCTTGTTGCAGTGTGGGCAGGAGTGGGGCTTGATGCCGTTGTGGCCCAGGATGTGGGTCACCAGGTTGTACTTGGACGTGTAGGACTTCTCGCACATGCG
>NW_010558588.1:0-9230 GCF_000687285.1 Phaethon lepturus
GGCGGAGACGCGGAGCTGGCGGCGCTGCCCAAACCGCCCCCGGAGCGGGCGGCATCGCCCCCCCCGACGGCACCGAGGAAGGGCTCCTCCCCGGGCAAGGCCACTGCTGCTTTTGGGGTGGCGGTTTGGAGATTTTTAATTCATAACGTACATTTTAAACTAAGCGTAAGGCGCTTCCCCCACCCCACGCCCAAGTTTTTCTCCTCCACCTCACGGCCGATCAGGAGCTCGTAATCCGATCCAGGCTTTTCATCGCAATTTTTCCCCGCTGTCACGCTGCGATGTATCAAGCGGAGCGCAAGTCACGACGCGTGTCAGTGGCCGGTAGCGTACGGCCCTGGGCCAGCGGGGCGGGGAGCAAGGGCTTAAACCGACCCTGGTTAGAGACCTCACGGCCAGTAAGCTACGGGCAGAAAGAAGAGCAGGGGAGGGAGGATCCTACATCACTTGACGCCGAGGGAGTTGATTACCAACCTAACACAAGTCAACAAAGGTGTGAAACTGAAAATTTTAGTTGTTTGTTTTTTTTTTTTAAAAAAAAGAGCTGCTTACATGTCACACAAAGCAAGTTTGACATCTGCCCTCAGGCAGGAGGAAGTTTTGCCTAAATTATTCCTGGGAAATGATCGCTTAACAAGTTCTTAATGAGTGTGAATTTGGGGTTTCATTTCGAAAAGCACCTTTCACTGCAAGGCTGTTACAGGGTGGAGTAAATTGCATGGGAAGATTACCAGAGATTTTGGGAAGCATGTTAGATGATAATCAGGAATGGTTTAGTAGCAGGTAATCCTACCTGGAGCAGGGGTTGGACTCGAGCTCTTTTGAGATGCCTTCCAGCCCTGTTTTTTACGATTCCCACAATACAGCATGTTACTTATGTGTTACAAAACAGTGTATCCATGAGGAACATTTCCACAAAAGAAGTGTTGACATTGCCTGAAACAAAACCCATGTTTTCCCTATAACTAAGCAATCTGAAACTGCTTCGCCCCCCCCCCCGAAATAATGTTAAACCATTTCTTTTATAAGAACAGGCCTTAATCAAATTTGAAGTTAAAATGGATTTCAAAATATTTTTGTCTGCCTTGCTAGGCGGAATTTAGATTAATGAGATAGAGTTGCTACCAAAGCTGTTGATGCTCGCCCTCCTTGGAGCAGGGGGTCAGGCCAGATGACCTCCTGAGGTCCCTTCCACCTCAGTTTTTCTGCGTTTCTGAGCTGCACAGGCAGCACCCTCAGCTGGCCATGACACCAAGCGTAGGGACGCTGTGCCCCAACCTTGTCTCTGGGGGAGAGCAGGCATCGGACGCGGGGGAAGGCAAGACGGGGTTCGTGAACCTGGGCTGGGTGCATTCAGGGGCAAACAGCTACATGGCAGGAGCTGGTAGGGCGAGCACGGCGTCTGCAGCACTGCCGTACGCAGGCATCCTGTGGAACGTTAACAGCAGCGGGGAAGGACGATCTGAAGCCCGGAGATGTCTCCAGAAGATTGCCAGAGTCAGGATTTAGCTCCCATGGGACTACTGCAGCAGGGATGGTAAAGTCTTAGTCTCTGGATATGGAGATGGACCTAAACAGCAGAATTTGGATCACACACGTGCCTCTGGGCCGTTTTGTCATTAGTTCCTGAGCTGTCAGCTTACAGCCCCGTGTGAACTGCTACTGGTTTAGATTTGCCTTAAAGTGCGAATGTGCAAGTGGCACAGCTGCCCCCCTGCTTGAAGGAGGCGATGACCTGACGAGCACCCAGGGATGCTAGCCAGCCCTGCTAGCCTCAGGGAACCCAAGACAGACCATGGGAGGCAAACAACCTACCCCCAGCCACCGTAAAGTGCACAACACCATGCAAATCACCCTCTAAAGCACCTGTCAGAACAAGAACAGCATCACCTGTGAGCTAATTTCACAGCTGCAAATCACCTGAGTAAACAGTTTTTAAGTGCTTTCAGCCTGGTTTTGATTTGATGAGCAATTTCCTACTTTGTCTGTCAGCCAGTGAGGTGGCTTTGGTTTGAACTGGGAGAGGAGAGCTACTGGAGAAGGTTGCTATGACACTACAGGTGGCTTCATCCTCATCCCCGTTTCAAAATAAGCCAGCGAACTGCCGGCTAGGCTGAGCCCTGCTGCTAGAAACGTCTGTGCGTCAGCTACCGAGGCACTGGTGCTGGAAAGAGTTTACACAAAAATTATTCCTATGAAAGAGGTGTTCTTAGCCTGGGAAATAAATAAATGGCTTACTGAAGGTGGGGAGGGAGAAGGGTGCGGCGTGGCTGGCACTTAGCAATTAAACTGTACAGTCCCACACCAGCAGAGAGGCGGGAGGAAGAGGTGGAGGAGGGAGGGCGTGTGTCCATTCATAGGGGCAGAGGAAGCACATGCCAGAGGCTTTGGGTCACCTGCATGCAGCACAGGGGGAAGGAAGGTGGCCAGTGGGGTCATTAAACCCTTGTGGTAGCAGTCTCCCAGATATTATACATGCTTTACTGCTGTTACATGTAGCTTTTCCTTGATGGGCAGATCATAGCCTAGATGTTCTTGGAGGTGAAAGACCCAGAGTGGTAAATGGGCATAACAAAGGGCACGGTCTTGCCCTTAGGGCTGTTTTTCCCACCCCAAGGGCTGCCTCCTGCAGGCACCGGGGACATCTGGCGCAGCGCTGCTCCTGCCTGTCTGTCCGGCAGCTCCTCACAGGGTCATGTCGGGGGGCGGCTCGTCCCGGGGGGCTGCGGATGGCGACTTGGCGGCCAGGCTGAAAGATGCCCACATCTGCTCTCCTTCCTCCTGCTTTTCCACCCCATCTGTTGGCTTCACCCCCAGTGTCTCTTTTGGCTTTGGTTTTAAGCAAACCAGAAGTGTTGCCCTCTCTTTGGAAAAGCAGAACAAACCCCTCCGTGGTGTGGCCACCAGCCCTTGTGTGGTCTTCTTCTGACAGGAACCAGATTGCAGACTGAGACCCTTAAGCCACTTGCCCCTTTTTTGTACTACAGTGACAAAGGGGTGGTATTCCCAGCCAGCCCCAATGCGATCGAAACTGGAGTGCGTTCCGTTGCCAGGTTTTCTTGATGACATTTCTGTGACGGGAAAGAAAAAGAAAAAATAAAGTGAAATGAAGTCGCTAAGCATTTACCAAGAGACTTTTCTTTTTAAATGAAGTTGGCAGATCTGGATAAATCCTTTTAGAAGTATTAGCTTGGTGTTGTTAGGACATTATCATATTTATTGATCAGTACGCACCAACGAGGGATGCACTCTGATAAACTTCGCCAGTTGAGTCAACTACAATGATAAGCGCCATGTCCAGCGAGTGGATTAGAAATGAAGATGTGATAAGAGGGGAGAATGGAACACACCCAAAAGGAGGTGTGCTACCACAGGCGTAAGAGCCTTCAGCTGAACGAAAGGCCAGGAGCCATCTGCTTTGCACAAGAACAAGCCAAGTGAGTCTCCACTTCAGCTTTCTAACATGGCCAAGCTCACTCAGGACAGGAACCAGTAAGAGTGACCCCTCTTCAGGCTTCAGGAAGATCTGGAAACGTTTGGGTATGTGGAAATCAAGGATGTTTTTCGCTCTCTGTAGGTGCCTGGATTGCAAAAGTTTTCCCTGGCCCAAGTCCAAAGTAAGAGAGTGTTGAATTAATAATCACCACCAAATTGGGTTGGATCGTATTTAAAAGATTTGTGCTGATTGTATCAAGTAATTTTAATTTATATCAAATTTTAATAACTCAAAATTCAAATAATTATTCAAAAATAATAATTGTTTTGAGTTGGAGGAAAAATGTTTGTTCAGAATGTGTCAAATTTGGAAAATTTTTCTGCCAACCTTTATTTCCCTGCACCACCTTTTCCTTTAATTTTGATATCCACTAACATTCACTCCTTCCTGCCAGAAGGCCCATTTGAAGGAAACATCAGAAAAAACAAATTAATCAAAAAATCCCAAACTGACTCCACCAATTATAGCAATGATTTTTTAGGACAAATTTTGTAGCTAATAGTGAGGGGCCAAATCTGTAAAGCTGCAGTCAGTAAGAGTTGCCAGATCCCATAAATCAGCTGGTTCTGATTTGAGCACCAAGATCAAGTTACAAACACCTGGTGTTTGGCTCTCCCCTCTCCCTGCATTTCCATATATTTGTTAATGTTTATCGCTTATCAGACTAATATCACCATTCAAGGGCATAACCTGGAGTTTTCCTAAGGTAAGGAAAGCAGTTGCAGCATTTCCCAGCTCCAGTGCCACATGCAACACAATACTCTTGTTTTTCACAGCTTAACCTACCGTGGGGTGTAGATATAATTAATATGGTTCTAAAAACAACTGACCATTGTGTTCCTACACAAATAAAGGTCATTAATGAAGTCCTCTTTTACTCCTTTGTTCAACATGGTCTTTAAGGATATCTGTTGAGTTAAATATTACACTTTAAATGTGAATTACTCTTTAGTCTGAGGCTCTTTGGAAGTCAAATACATTTAGGACTATAAATGTAGGCAGATGCAGAAGGTCCATTTTCAGAAAATCTGCATGGCTCATTGATCTGGGGCTGCTCTCTCAAGGTCCTAATGCACCTTGCAGAAAGAGAGTGGTTTAGTCTGAGTAGCTGGGGCTTTGGGGAGTTGGACATTTTCTTTTTAAAGTTGACTTGAAGTAGATGTACCATTTTGATACGAAACCTGTAGAGGTCTGAAAGCAACGTGTGACTGTCTGAGACTTCTGAGCCACCGAAGCTAACTTGTGGAACAGGCCAAAGTACTCAAGTAGAGGGATAGGCGCAAATATGTTCACTCCCGTCAGCCAGCTCACAGAAATATTGTGTAATACAGGGTTTTTTCCACTTCTTTGTGTGTTGCAAAGGGTTTGACATTTGTCCAGGCTAATTCCAGAAGAGCTGTTTGGTTTGCCTGTTGGTGGCATCTCTCCTCGGTCCCCCCTGGTCTGGCTGGGCAGAGCTCCAGGCTCCCGAGCACGAGGCCAGAGCCTGAGTCTAAAGGATTAGCAGGTGCTTAAGCACTGACCTAACCATGTGCTAGAGATGCCATGTAAGCCAAAAAGCCCACACCACCTACGCAAACCCGGAATTACTCAGCCCCAGTGAAATCCACCCAGCTCCGGGATGGGGCATGACAGCAGGGTTAACAGACCCACCAAAATGCCAGGGAAAAATACTGTCACGGGAGATTTTTACTCCCCCTGAGACAACCAATGCCAACACACAGCACTTATCAAGTTTAAAGTAAGTATTTAACTAGTGAAATAAAGTCCTTTTCTTTGCACACGGAACTGCTAATGTTTATTGAGGCTTTCCTGGTCCCCAGCAGGCCATGGGTACTGATGTCTACGTAACATTTTCTGCAGTTCTTTCTCTCCTTAAAGTAAGTTCAGTCATCTTTCAACAACCCCAATGTCTTTCCTGGGCATTGTGTTGGGCTTAATTTTGTTTGGTTTTAATTTGAAAAGTAGAATTGGTAGCACATGCGTAATATTTGCCGTTTCCTCTGATCATTTGTCCTAGCCACCTCTGGATTGATAAGGAAGGAGGAGCTGATGTGAAAACCAGAGTGGTTTTCCGCATTAGTCATGGAGTTGGTAAACACGGCAGGACCGCACTCTCCTGACCGGTGGGTAACTCCTGTATTCATTAGTAACAGCAGGCAGGTCTGCCTTAAACCCTTGGTGCAACAACAGAGAGAGAAGGGCAAATATCATTGCTTACAATGGCAAGGGAGGATTAGGGATTAATCACACTGCCATGACTGCAAGGCTCCTGGCACCATGGGCTCCCAGCCCTGGGAAGACAGGTACTCCCTGCCTTGGGAAACGTTTTCCCGGATTAAGATCCTGGAGCAGGCATAGCCTTGGGGCCAGCATAGGAGGCTCTTGCATGTTGGACGTCCCCCGCACCGTGAAGCTGTGGCTGGTGCAAACAGGAGGTGCCCACACTTTCTCCAAAGCTGCTGCAGCTCAGGCAGCTCGCTCGGAGAGCTGCAGCAGTCAGGGGAGCCTCAATAAGCATTGCAGATTTTTGCTTTCCCTGGCTTCAGAGTGGAAATAACAACCAATCTGGAGCTGGTTAACTAAAATAAAATGAACCTAACATAAAACTAAGCTAAAAACAGCAGAGCCGTGTGTAGCGGTGTTAGCAGTTTGGGGACGGTCAGCTGGAGAGGCCACGCTTGCATGTGCCATGGAGCAGGTGAAGCTCAAAGGACCTTTCCCAAGCTGTGATTTCCATCTCCAAGGCGGGGGAGGGGGAAGTTTAGAAATGCATACCCTCCCCAAGTTTTCCCCAAGAGCATCTAAGGCTCTAAGGCAAATGTCAGGATCTCCAGGAGCCATAACTCTAATTTCAGCTCTGGTGCAACACCTGGCCCTGGGAGCAGCAGCAGTAGGGACGCCCCTGCAATAAATCAGCACTGACAGCTGAGATCTCCCACACGGAGCCATCCGTTTGCTGAGAAGCATGGCCCCTGTGCCGGTCTCTTCCTGGCCCTTTTACTCCACAAGTAAAGGCACAGGTCCTAAAAAAGGCAGCTTCAGCTCCTGCCAAAGCAGATGAGCCGGCACTACGCCCGGTGCGGATAGCAGGCAGCTGCAGCCCGGGCAGGTCGTCTTTCTCATGCATCTTCCCTGCACCCTAAGGGCTTTCAGGGCTCCTCTTCTCAAACCAGAAATGCCACAGGCACCAGGCAAAGCCTCCCCTGTGTTTTACACCCCTTCTGCTCTGTTCAACTCCAGGACCAACGCCGTGGCCAGGCAGTGCTTGCTGCTCGTGGCCGGCGCTTCTACCTGGGGGACGGCCAGCCCACAACATCCCTGCTCCCACAGCTGGAAAATGGCTCTGCCAGCCTCCCTGGGATGGAGGAACCACCCAAAAACCCCAATGCTGCTGCTGCACGGGTAGTAATGAGAGCACTGGGATAAGCAACAGCACAAAGACCCATGGGGAAGCGAGGCTTTGCTGACTGCCGGTGCGCACGGTCCGGGTGCTGGCCCCAGCAGTGCTTGCCCTCACGTACACAGCACCTGCTCCCGGCCCCTGCGTTTGCCGTACAGGGAGGTGCAGACCCCTGGGAAGCAGCCTCTGAAAGAGTGGTGTATCAAAGCGAAGAGGAGCTGACCTGGGGGAGCCTCTTAACACGCCAGGCTGCGAACTACCGTGGCTCAAAAAGGGCTTCCCCATGTGCATGTTGGCTCTCCCTGAGGCTACTGCCAGCATGTCGGGTACAGGAGCTAGTGCTGTTAGCTGTCGGGATCACTGAGGTCACAGCTGCCTTCTTGTGCTCTTACATGCTCCACTAATGCATAAAAATAACAGTCAAGACCCCTCCTGCCCTCCTGGGCTTTGAGGATACCTAAATCATTTCAGGTGCATGGGCATCTTTGGTTCCTAGCTAGTAGCTTCCTAATTTTGGACACTAAGGATTTCTCTTAGATGCCGATGGCTCTGTGCATGCTGGATGCCAGGACAAGGTTTGTGTCCTGGCTGGAAGCCTAGAGATGGGATCTCAGCCACCCGGAGGGACTTACTGAGGGGGTGCTTGTTTCAAGCCACTGTCTCACCTTGTGGTTTTTTTTTCCCCAGTAACTCAACCAATCAATAGATTATTACTAAGAAAATACATATTTGTATTTGCACTAAATATTTGGCTATGCTGCCAGGCCAGGGTTTAGCCCGTGTGCTACACTTTGTGCCCTGAGTTCCTGCAAGTCAGCACAAAGCTGTGTGCTGGGCCTGGCTAGTCCTGCTTGCTCCCCTCTGCTCCAGATCCCGGGTCTCCTCACCACTCTGACAGGCTGTCCCTCCTCCACGGGGTAACATCCAGCCCACAGGAGCCTACCCGCAGACCTGATCCGGTTGCTCCGAGCTCTTCCTGAGCGACTGGCCAAGCAGCAGGTAGACATACCCCACTGACCCCTGCAGCGCACCTCAGCAGCACCCCTGTGTGCCCAGCAGGTCCCCCGGGCAGGGACAGGACATCTTGTTACACGCATCTTGGTCCATCACCCCGCGAAGCACGTGGTTCCTGCGCGGGATGCTCCCGCTCAGCCCTTCCCGCGGGCGGCACCCCTCTTTCCAGCTCTGGCTCTCACCCCGGCCCCGCAGCCAGCCCGGCCCGCAGGGACACTGCTGGGCTCCCGGGGAAGCCGGCCCAGAACTTCACAGCACTCCCAGGAGATCCTGCCTGTCCAGGTACGGGAGGCAGATCGCTTCATCTGAACACCTTAATGGCAGCTAATGACGGCGTGGTCTGCCGGCAACGCCTGGTCAGGATGCTCCTTCCGAGGGCCTTGAAAAAATACAAGGCGTTTTGAATGGCAATGGTGACTTTTAAATGCCTGTCTTGAATAGCTCTTGAAGCAAGTTTAAGAAATTAAAAAAAAAAACAAAACCCAGCCAACTTTTCAGTTTCTTATCCCTCAAATTTCTTCAGGGAAAAGAATATTTCTGAAGAGAAATGAAGGAACGGGTTGGGGGAATAAAGGTAGGAGAAAGACCACCGACTCCGGTCTGCTTGACAGGTTTTTGCAGTATATGTGGGTTTCGAGGGGTGTTGGGTCTCAGCCGGGGGGTTGCACCTCATGTCAGAACAGGGTGAACAGGCTCTTTCTGCTCTGTCCTCAGGGCAGGGGTGCATGTGAAATTATTTTAAAGTCGCTTGTGAAATGGTGTGCGGGTTTGCAGACCACATTTTTTTCCCCTTTCTAATGATGCCAGGGAATTGCCTCGCCCATGAACATGAGGCCGTCTGGAAAATGTCATCCAGCACGTTACTCCCTGTGCCAGAGGGATATTTATAGATAAAGTAAATCATGTTGTCATGACCAAAACAAATAAGGAAAGGCCCCAAGAGAACGGAGTGCCTCCGCCCCCGCCTCCGTGCATGGCGCTGCCTGACGAGGGGACGCCGGTGCCTGGTGGCCCCCCGCGCCCACCGGGTACCATCGCCCCCCCAGAAGCTGGGTGTCCCTGCCGCATCGTGGAGGACCGGTGCAGGACCAGCCAGACATGTGCGCCCAGCCGCAGTGCAGGGCTGGCCCCTGTTTTGTGAGCAAGCCGCAGCATGAAGCCTGCCCTTGTCCAAAAGCGAGACACCATCTCCCCTGCCTCTCACCCCCACCCGCATCCGAAACAGGCTCAAATACCTAGCCAGCTCAGGCGCAGCCCCACCGCCACGTGCGGTCAGCACAACCTCACGGTACGGCGGCACGCGGCCGAGGCTCCCGC
>NW_010558588.1:9240-9840 GCF_000687285.1 Phaethon lepturus
GTCCTGCGCCCCGCCACCGCGCTTCCGCTCCCTCAGCGACGTGAGCGACGGTAACAGAAACCCAGAGGGTTCGCTTGGTCTTCACCCATCCTCCAAAACCCTGCTTTGATACAGCAAGCTGAGGAACTGAATGTTTTCACCTCCAAAGCCAGTCAGTTTTGGAGACCAGATGGTAGCGCTCGAAGAGGTCCCTCCCGCAGCCAGGCCCCCCTCAGCCACTTGCCCAAATTTGCTGTACGTCACCTATCTTTGCATCGGCTGCGATGGCCGACGGTGCAGCCGCAGAGCCATGTATGGCTCAAAGGTTTGTATATTTTTGACACAAAATAAGGTAATTATAAAGGAGTTTCTCACAAAAAGCGAAACTCTTCTCCTCAGCTGAGCAATGCGGAGTGCTAAACGTTCGAACGTAACCCACTTAAGAGTGAACTGCCTTTGCCTTCTGGAAAGTACTACCCGTTCTGTTCAGGCCAGCTCTCGTTACAGCCTTC
The DNA here is from genome assembly GCF_000687285.1 of Phaethon lepturus. Lineage (NCBI taxonomy): Eukaryota > Metazoa > Chordata > Aves > Phaethontiformes > Phaethontidae > Phaethon > Phaethon lepturus. The sequence goes on from NW_010558588.1 coordinate 9,732, forward strand.
CTGAATTTATTCACGGAAAACTAAATATTCCCTTTAGATAGGCAGGTATTTGCACATCTACGCCTCCAAAATGGTTTCAGGCTCTCCATTTGTAAAACTAACCGATCCC
>NW_010558588.1:9898-10133 GCF_000687285.1 Phaethon lepturus
AAAGGAAACAAGGAGCCCACGACCGACCCCCCACAGCTCCGGCCTGTGCCCCCCAACGCCCCTGGCTGCCTCCACCTCCTTCCCACGGAAGGTTTATCTCGTTGCTTCCGGGAACGCAGGAAAACGTGTTTGCAAGGCAGCCCGTTCTGGCCCGCTGGCCTCCGTGCTGGAGGCAGGGCAGCATTGTTTTTCTGGGCGGGAGGGGACGGATGGACGCCGAGGGAAAGCATGGCGG
>NW_010558589.1:0-389 GCF_000687285.1 Phaethon lepturus
ATGTGTCCCGAAAATTTTCCCATTTCTGGCAGCTTTGGGGCATTCGACATATTACAGGGATTCCTCATTCCCCGACAGGGCAAGCTACCGTGGAGTGGGTGCATCAAATGTTGAAAGCGTTTTTGCAAAAACAAAAAAGGGGGAAGCGTGCTGGACATGACAGAACGACTTGCAAAGGCGGTGTATGTGCTAAATTATTTGCGTTTTACGGGAGACAGGGAAGACCCTCCAATGGTGATTCATGGTTCAAGTCTACAATCTGGGGTATCCCAGACTGGGAAAAGAATTTTAGTACAGTACAAAGATGTGGTCACTGGAGAATGGAAAGGACCTGAGGAGTTAAAAATGACTGGTCGAGGCTATGCTTGTATTCTTACAGATAGTGGAGT
>NW_010558589.1:738-1428 GCF_000687285.1 Phaethon lepturus
ACGACAGGAGTTGTTGGAACCACAGGAGTTGGATATTTTAGGAAGCATTACGGCCTCTACCTGTTTGTATTTTAATTATACAGGACAGGACGATACCAGATCGCAGGATGTAAGCCCCACGTTGGCCGTTTTTCAGAATGATACCAATTGGTGTAATTATACGGCAAGCAACACCTCGCGCTCTAGTATTGTCCCAATAAGAGTCCCTAAAGGAATATTTTTAATTTGCGGTGATCGTGCATGGCAAGGCATTCCCTCCCGTTTGAGAGGTGGTCCTTGCACACTGGGGCATCTGACATTGTTAACTCCCAACACTTCTATGATATTAAACCTTACCCGACGGCATAGAATAAAACGACAGATTCAAAAATATCAGGAAGGGTGCAATGACCAATTGGATTTTTGGACTGCGGACAAAACCATACTAGCCTCTTTCCTTGCCCCTGGGGTTGCTGCTGCCCAAGGCTTAACCACTTTAAATAAATTGGGATGTTGGCTAGCGAAACAAACCAATGCTACTTCTGCAGCACTCAGTGCTTTGTTAATGGAAACTGACTCAATAAGGCATGCGACATTGCAAAATAGGGTAGCCACCGACTTCCTACTTTTGGCCCAAGGGCACAGGTGAGAGGAGTTTGAAGGCATGTGTTGCATGAATGTAACAGATACCTCACAGACGGTAACTCAACA
>NW_010558590.1:0-12611 GCF_000687285.1 Phaethon lepturus
AGGGAGAACTCAATCCCCTCATCCAGGTCATTGGTAAAGATACTGAACAAGCCTTGGCCTCAAAACTGAGCCCTGGGGAACACCGCTTGTAACTGGCAGCCAACTGCCCATTCAAAAAACTAACTGGCTTCTTAAGTACAATACTCTACTTTGTGCATTGTTCTGTGGCTAAGCCTACATCTTAGCAGAAGTAGCAGAAGTCAGGTACTGATCAACCATTCAAGAATAAAGGGAGTGAATACACAAAAAGAAGAGAAGGCATGATTATGTTGCAGGGATGAACTCTCAGCATTATCCTGGCATTTAAATAATTTCTTAATGTATAGAGTGGCTAGTCTTTTAGAGAACTTCATGGTCCCGAATTTCATAGAATTGCAGAGTGGTTGGGGTTGGAAGTGGCCAGACTCCTCTGCTCAAGCGAGGCCACCTAGAGCCAGTTGCCCAGGGCCCTGTTCAGAAGGGTTTTGAATATCTTCAAGGATGGAGACTCCACAAGCTCTCTGGGCAACCTGTGCCAGTGCTCAGTCACCCTCACAGTAAAAAAGTGTTTCCTGATGTTCAGACAGAGCCTCCTGTGTTTCAGTTTGGGCCCATTGCATCTTGACCTTAATTTGGATTTTTATTGCTCTTTCTTAATATGTTCACTTTTTTGTTGTTGTTCTTTGAGTTGGTGGTTGAATTTTCAAGCCCAACTTGAATGTTGTAAAATTGAAGAGAACTATTAAATATGGCCTATATGTTTCTTTCTTTAATCTCAACTCTCGCGTGTTATTCATCCAGGAAAAGACCCTTGTTTTGATTAGACCTAGTGCATTTTTCTACATTCCTCAAACTAATTCTAAATCCTAACTAATCCATGTTAAAATATTTCTGTGTGAAATTCACCCTTTTTCCAAATCCAATTTTGAGGATTTTAAAAATGTACATAGGTCTTAGCTGGCCTTCAACACAAAAGATACTTACATATAGAATGTGTATTTTATACATCAGTAAATTACCAAAATATCCTACCACTGAATATATCAATAGGTCTGAAATCTGTGGTTACCTAAAATCAGTTGGTTTTTGCAGTTTTAGTTGGGATAAACACAAGGAATTCAAACTAAGTATCTGTGATTTAAAAGAGCTATTAACTTTCTGTGGGATTTAGACTTGTAAGTTTCAAATGTACTTTGAGAAATTTGCCAAGACCTCTATGAAATATCCTGTGGCTATATATAATAAAGTAACTAATTATCAAGTGTAATTTTTTTCTGGAATATGAAGAACTCCATAATAAACTACTAATCCAATTGAAAACTGTAATTACTAAAAATTGTTTGCTTCTTCCATCAAATTTCAAATGTCATCAAAGCCCATCTTTGACTTTATACTTTGCTGTCTGACACTTTATTTTTGTCGCAGAACGATGGTATGGGTTTATAGAAAGATGACTCATTTAACAAAAGGAAAATTAAATTAAAATTAGGACTTCACACAGTCTTGCTTCCTTAGACTTCAAAGATTAAGTGAAACTGTTTCAAAGCTTTCCAATAGCTAAATTATTCTTGCTGCAGTTTTTGCTGATTCTTTATCATCTTATCTTTGAGGTTTACATTAATCATAGCTGGAGACTTAGGTTCCAAGATGTAGCCATGGTCAGGAACATAGAGTTCTGAGGCCAGGTCTTTACACATTCAATTCTACCCTAAAATAGTTGTTTAGCCTCTTTCTCTGGAGTAGAAAGGCTGCAGTGGAAATCGATTCCACCTTTTTTAGGCAGCTGTCATGGGTGTAATGAAAGGGTTGCATCATGTAGTGCCTGTCCCTTCCTACTGACCTAGAGTGAGTCCAAGAAGCTTGTTTAGATAGGACATGTAGTTACTGCAGTTTTATCATGAGACACTAATCCTTCACAATTGAAATTGTGCCAGGGGAGGTTTAGATTGGATATTAGGAAAAATTTCTTCACCGAGAGGGTGATCAGGCATTGGAACAGGCTGCCCAGGGAGGTGGTGGAGTCGCCATCTCTGGAAGTGTTCAAAAAACATGTGGATGTGGCTCTTCAAGACATGGTTTAGGGAACATGGTGGCGCTGGATTAATGGTTGGACTTGATGATCTTGAAGGTCCTTTCCAACCTTAGTGATTCTGTGATTCTGTGATTTTGTGAAATATCACGCACCTGAACACCTCCAACGGGTCTCTGGCTGTGCTTCTGCAGAGGAAACACATTTTCACACTTATATCTCCTGTTCTGCTTGCTGTTAGTGGTGTAACCTTTGTTGATACCAGCTGTACTGCCTCAAGTCCACACAAAGCAATGTGACATTTTCATCTGCTAAAGGGTCAGAAGAATCCAAGTACAAGAGAATAGCATATTTCCCTGAACCTGGCCTGTCACCTCTCTTCCTCTCTGGTTTTGTTGAATCGAAGCCACACTTCAGTCATCATGCTGCTTACATAGGGGTTAGAAGAATAAATAGCTTTTCTTATTCCTTAAGAAACAGAACATGGATAAAGACAGGATAAATAAAACACGGTATGTCCTTGTTCTCAAGGAGAAAGCGATCATTCTTTTTGCAGAAAGTAGTGGCTTAGATTGCCTGATATCATATGAAATACGTAACCCCAGTCAGTACTGACTTCCGTATAGCCGGTTGTGAAAATAATGCTAATTCAGTACAAAGCAGAATGTGGCTAAGCTTGTCATTCAAATGAAACATTCTGGTATTGATAGTACTGCATACTGAAAGCAGATCAACTTGTGTAAGTTAATTAAGGTATAAATAATAAAATAATGAATAGCATTTTTACATAGAATTTTCAAATATATTAAATTGTCTGATTTAGTGAGATAAGCGCATAATATACACCTCTCAATATTGCAATTATTAATAATGTTTGGATTTTCCCCCACAGATTTCAAGGGCAAATGAGACAATTTTGATCACTAACATATTACTGTACATAATATAGTACCCATTATTCGAGGTTTTGATCAGGTATGAAAAACAAAATCCAAAGCAAGTCAAAATGATATTTTTGCTCCACTTCAGCAAATTTCTACCTTCTGTAAGTCTGCAGATATTGTGAATGTGTTCTAGAGTTCAAATTGTGGAAAAATAATCTCCACAGAATATTGCCAGCTCATAATATCATAACATGTAGCCAGATATAATGTGAATTTATAATTAGAGTTCCCAGATGACAGTTTCATGTAACAAGAGAAAGTCTTTTATTTAAAAGCTGGTGGGCTGCTCAGTAATAAACAGAAGATTGCCAGCTGGACAAGGAAAATGTTATCAGAGATATCAAAGTATTTGTAAACAAAAGAGGACTAATTAATTATAAAAGACATACTAATACAAAGTGCTAGCCTCATTTCCCTTTCCTCTCTGTACCTTTAATCATAGAATTTAATTTTTCCTCCTTTGCTAAAAAAAATCTGTCATTTTCTGTCCTAACTTTTCCAACAGACATGTATCCAAACTTACTGCCTTAATTAAACAAAAGAAAAAACAAAGTTCTAAAAATTCCTTACATGAATCAAGAAAGTTCTTCATAGCTGTAGCATATACACAAGTCAAAGTAAGCTAAACCTATTTTGCTAACAAAAAATAATTTGCTGCTGACCTCACACCCCATAATGACTAACAACTGCAGTAGAACATAAAATCTGTTCATTTTTCTTATACTGTAACTTTTTCCACCGTTGCAAAACCCAAGGTGTTTAGATAATTTTCAAAGATCTGTTTAACTTTGCTCTTGCAAAACTGTGATGCTCTGGTATTAGCTTCTCCATATTTGGAAGATTCCCATGTATATATATATACACACATTCAGCAGTCCATATTCATCGTTTAGCCTTTTTCATGTTAAGGTGTTATTCATATTATGCTTTTTTTCCTTCTAAAGTTTAAAGTAAAAAAAAAATTCAAAACTGATACACTACTGTCCCTTCAAAATGACAAAAGAAATACAGCAACTGACCCAACCTCAGCATTTTTCATGTTTTCAATACACTTTTTAAAATAGTTCATATTATCAAAATAACATGGGTTGGACTCCAGTTTAACCTTTCAGGGTCTTGATCTAATAACATGCTGTTAGAACGATAAAGCGTAAAGAAGTCCTGCAAACATCCGTGGAACTCTGTAAGGATCATAGAATCATAGAATAATTTGGGTTGGAAGGGACCTTTAAAGGTCATCTAGTCCAACCCCTGGGGGGACTGGGGTTGCATCTTGGTCCCCAGGATGCAACAGTCTGTTCACACATGATTAATTGCAGCATGAATCTCTCAATTAGTTTGTCAGGCAGGTTAACTTTCAACAGCAACCACCACAAAGCCTCAATTATCAAAACCCATATTTCATGTAGAGATTAAGAATAGGTGAAAATCTGAAAATTATTTTGCATTACAAGAAGACTAACTAGTAACTAGAGAAAAACCTACAGGTATCAAAAATGAAATTAAAACCTGCATATATTTTTAAGTGGCAAAAATCAATGTTAGCTAGGTTACCTATCTTACAATCACAATCATTCTGCTGTGAGTGATTATAACAAACTCATTTGAAGGTAGCAATGCCTCTAAATCTTGTTCCTCTGGAAAGAGGAAAGAAGACTCAGAATTGTCATCATTTGTTTCCAGTTAAAATTCCACACTGTACTTTTTTGATACCAAGGCTATTTCCCAAGACTCTGATGTTGAAGTGAATTAATAACATCTTATTTTATTCCCATGTCACAAAGTGTCCCGCATCCCCTGGGTTCTCACAATGAGGTCCAAAAATGAAGAAGAAAGGTTTTTTTAAATAGAAGATGAAAGGGAAAAGTATCAGTGCAATTATCAAAGATAACTAAAGAGGGGCTAAAATGAACCAGAGAACTTGACTGAACCAGAAGAACCAGCTGGGAGGTTGGGCTGATTATATTTATCCTGGACTGATCATCACTTTCTGTCAAAGGAACAAACAATATTATCATGCTGATGTGGAAAAGATTTTTTTTTTTTTTTTTTTTTTTTAAAAAAAAACAAGCTAGCACAGCATTGTTCATACCTTTACAAGGGGAGATTGTTTCCTACTCGTTCCGTGCTTGGTTTCTTTCTGGGCTTACTGAGAAGAAGAACCTGTGCCAGTGCCATTTTTCTTGAGTAGTGGAGGAAAGTGACCTGCATGTCAGAGTCCTCTTCCCTGTGACTTCGTGGTCTTTCTGTTAGACTGACTGGAATTTGGAAGAGAGAATTGGGATTATTCTACAGTTTAAAACGTTTATGAACATAGGGAGTGTGCCCACGTGATGACCTGCTGGAGCATGTGTTTGCCATCCTGTATTTATAGGAGAGAAATAGTGCAGTCAGGCGTTAAACATGAGTGGCAGTAGGCAGCATATGATTTTTTCTATGTATTCTGTGGAAATGCCACTGAAGCTGTGAACGCCAGTTAGACTACATCAGGAGCAGAGGAACTCTACCGACTTGCTGTCTCCTCTGTGGCAGAGGATAATGTTTTATGTATCGTGATCTATTTGCTAAACAAGATGCTTCCTCTACAAGATGTTTCTTTGTGTTTTGTTTCTGCTGTTTAGCTTTTTATGGACAGATAAATTTAGGGGGTGGGGGAAAGGTCTGTGGACTTGTGTCCACATGCCTTTGCTTCAATAATTAGTGTGGCTTTCAAGAGCTGTGAGCAGGCTGCTGCCTACTCCTGGAGACTGGATCAGTGACAAATCAGCTGTTTAATTTCACTGGACTGTTTAGTATCAAGTGTTTCTTGTGCTACTTAAGTATTTCTGTAAGAAAATGCGAAATAAAATCTATAAACAATTTTTAAAAAAGAAAAGATGTGTCCTGCTAGTAATCAGACACTAATGTATATATATAAAAAAAGAAAATACAAATATATATAATAATGTAATATTAAAATGGGATATGAAGACAAATGGCTTTTTTAACCTATGTACACCACATATCCCTCATTGCATGGGGAGCAGACTTGAAGTCTGTGCTGAGTAAGTACATATTTTCCTAGGAAATAAATTCAGACTCCATGTCACAGTTTGTTGCTTGTTTTCACACCTCTGCTTAAAACTTACACAGTCACTGCCTCTGCCAGGAGCTAAGCTGTTCATTCATGCCAATGGCTCTGCTCTACTAACTGGACATCTAGGAGCAAGGCAGAAATTTTGCTAGCAAGGAAACTCATACACCAGGAGACATCTGTGCTTCCTTTTTCCTGCTGCAGAGATTTTCTCCTAAAGGGAGGTGGCCTTCTCCAGATCCTTTCTAGCCCTCAAGTGGACCCCTTTCAGGTGACAAAGAAGTCCAGAAATCCATCTGTTCCCTGGAAAAGACTTTGGGTTCATCCTTTTGATTACAGATCTAACATTCTTAACATCAGCATCTACACAGGTTTCCTACCAGGAGCTATGGAGCACTATGCTGACTTCTCAAAGAAAAAAAAAAAAAAAAGTACTTGCCAAAGGATGTGACTTGGAGTTAAATGGATTTAAAACAAAGTAAAAGTGACACAGAGCAGCAGGGATAAAATGCAGAGGGCTACAGCTGAGCAAGTCACAGTGGTCTTCCTTCATTGTCGGAGAAGAGACCTGGACTTGTCTGAGCTGGGGTGATCTAAATGCCTTTAGTTCTTCCTCTTGACTTTAAATGATCCAAAAGTGAGCAGCTCAGAAATAAGTGTGTATGTTGTAGTCATCTAAAGTTGGGAATGTGAATGTCACCCATTCTGTCCCACCTACATCAGCTTCCAGTCTGCTTGCCACAAACATGGGCATCTCAACCTTTCTCAGCTGATGGCTCTTGCTGTGACAGAGAAGTCCCTCAAAATCTTTCCATTTTGTAGTTGTCATCTGGGAGTTAACAGTCTTCTTTCTCCTTTGAAGCAACTTAGTAATCTGGACAGACGAGGCATTTTCTAATCAAAAGGCTCTCCATTTTTTCTCTAATAACTTTTACCTGCATCATTGTTTTATGTCCTCCTTGGTCTCATCCACAAATCCTCTAGGTGCAGTTCCATTGTAAATTTGCTAGTTTTCTACTATAAAAGCACATGGGTGGGTAATACAACTTTAATGCAAGACCATACTGAGATTTCCCACTTGGTTATCTTCTACAAATCCTCCAGACGCAGATCCATTGTAATTTTCTAGTTTTCTACTATAAAACGTACATGGATGGGTAACACAACTTTAATGCAAGATACTGAGATTTCCCACTTGTTTATCCATGAGCCAGGAAAACTTTCATACTCATTAGCAAATATATTTTGTATTTTTGAGTGAGTAGTCTATGGCATAATTAATTCTAAGCAATTTAAATTCCAAATATACCATTGTACACAACATATTTTGCTTTCTTGTCACCTTTCCAATTATCTTTTTATACTTTAGTACTAAAGAAAATTTTTTAATCTACCTGCCTTACTAGTTCACTCGTGCATTTTCAACCACTGGGATTAATTATTGATATTGAAATTATTAGGGAGTGTGTGCAATATATGTTACAATTATTTCAACATTTTTCCACTTTTAAAATAAAAAAGCCAACATTGTAAACCTGTTAAATTTGCTTTTCTTTTACATTTGTTTATAAAATCCTACCAGCTGTTGTAATCTGTAAAATCTCTTTAGTTCTATAGGTTTTGGCCTATTTATCCAGCATTTGTAATAATATGTTTGTTTACCTCACATAATTTATCTCCATTATTGAAAATAACTTTGGCAACATTAAATAATAATTGCTAACTAGGAAAATATCATGACTTAGGACACAGAGGTCCTTTTTTAATATCTCTGATTAGATAATAAAAGGAGAAGAGTCTTAATTTGTTTTCTCTGGTGTCCATTTGTTTGGGAGTTTTCTTTATAATAGGCAGCCTTACTGTCTCAGAGCACATAGGTCTTGCCACCATCTTTCCTTTTAGAAGCTTTATTTGGAGAGGCTTGTTGGATCTGGTGTTACTCAAACCTGATGTAATGCCACTTCTCAGGGGTTTTCATAGATATATTTATATATTTTTAAAAACGTATTTAAAAATAAAAATGAAAAAAATATGTATCTGAGCTCCATTGCCTTTGACAGCCTGTAACTCAAGCCCTGCTTCATTCTAGCAAAATACCTCTGTGTTTTCTCCCAACCAGGGCAATGCAGAAAACATCAGAAAACATGCGCATACTTTTTCAGAATGTAGTGGTAGGAGAACAGAGGATCTACCTTCCTTGCACCAGAGTTCCCTTTTTAGCTTGTGAAACTGGCCATTTGGCATAGAAATTGTTCATTAACAATGAAAAATAACTCAATATCAAGTGTTCTTTTTAATCCTATATATTACTTTTATTTCTTTAGTACTTAGGAGCAATATCCATGAACAAACACCTGCATACACCAAGCCCTGTACAAACACAGATTTAAAAAAAAATATCTCTGCCTCTACCTCCAAATTTCTACCCCAGCGTGAAAGGAAGGGCAACAGATGGGTACATACGAAGGGATAGTACAGAAACATTAAGGCTCTGTTGCTCAGCAGCATAGACCACAGCAGAGGTCTAAGCGCGTTGGTAGTCTAAATGACATCAGGCAATTTTAGTGTATAAACGTCACAGTAAAGGGAGGATTTGATGGAGAATAAGGAGGTAATTTTGCAGCTTCTTACATGGAGCTCTTTCCAAGTATGGTGGGTAGAGAAGGAGAAAGCAAGACATTACTTGACTTGCAAAAGGCTGCAGTCAGTTTAAAACTTGTTGGTCAGCACAAGGTTGTTCTGGCCCTGACATCGGGTCAGTAGGGGCACGATTTTTTCCACCTGCCTCCCTCTGACACATAGACATGTGGTCTATCCTTGTCACTCAGGCTCCATCAATAATCAGAGGAGAGAAGCAGGCAACCTTTGGGGAAGACGTATCCCCTCCCAAGTCAGCCATCTGCAATGGATGAGTGGTGTCACTTGTTCTGAGGGGTGCCGTCCATGATGCCCTTGACAGAGCTTAGCTAACAACCTTACATATCTAACTGCTAGACAGATAGAGCTAGGGAGTTTGGCCTGTGGATGGGATTTCTTTTGTCTTGGTTTATCAATTTACCAATTAGACAGTTCCACTTGCTTTAACTTTAAAATTATTTGGTCAGATGGGTTGCTCTTTATAGTAAGGCTTTCAGTATTCATATCTGTGAAGGTGTACAAAAAGAAATCAAGGTTTTCAGAGGCTTACCTGAAAGGTCTGCCAGTTTCCATAACAGAGATTTGAACCTCAAATTCAAAGCATATTACATAGATATATTATACAGGTTAGAGCATATTGTTCCTGTTGGAATTATAACAACAATGAAACATTCAGTGAATTTATGCTCTAGATTTGAAATGTTTAATGACAGGTAATAAGGGTAATTTAGAATGAAATATCTTTCAAAACAAACCAGACAGGTTTTCACATTTGAGAATATTGTATGTCTAGAGCTTTTCTAATACAGGAGTGATGTAAATATATCAGCCTGTACAATGAAATATTTTAAGTATGGTCTAAGATACATAAATAGTGGCAGAGTTTGCAAAAGCATGTGTAAATCAGATGGTTCGGGATAAAAGCGTATTGAGTTTAACAGGAATTTTTCTGTTCTTGATTGGAAGGCCAAATATTTTTGAAGGGAGGTATTTAACTGATCTGTCATTATTTAAGATACTGATAGGGATCCTGATAGCTCTGATCCATCTGCTGACATAAACAATAGAGACCAAATTTTGTATTGCATTTGAGAAAAAGCATATATATTTACCTGGACTTTTTGAAAGAAGAGATGAAATATCACGTTACGTTGAGCTGACCTAGATTTTCCTCTGGGCTTGGTCCACTCTGTTGTAACAGTACTGCTGTGGGCCATTTGCACTTGGTTCTTAGCAGCTCAGTCCCAGAGCATCATACAGCTGCTGGGAGGCAGCAACTCTCTTCTCCAAGCAGGAGTGGGTGACTGGGTGAAGCAAAAGCTTTCTCCACAATGTCTCTGTCTTTCTTGTCATGTCCCTGGTGATGTGCCACATTTCTCTTGGCACAGACAAAATGCACTTGGGAATCCAGGCAGAACTTGTGAAGAAGATACGTTATTTGAATTGTGTTCTTGTGCTGCGCTCGTGCCTCATTTCATTTCACAGAATCACACAGAACCACAGAATCACTAAGGTTGGAACGGACCTTCAATATCATCAAGTCCAACCATTAATCCAGCTCCACCATGTCCCCTAAACCATGTCCTGAAGCGCCACATCCACATGTTTTTTGAACACTTCCAGAGATGGTGACTCTACCACCTCCCTGGGCAGGGTCATGCTTGACCACCTTCTCAGTGAAGAAATGTTTCCTAATATCCAATCTAAACCTCCCCTGGTGTAACTTGAGGCCATTTCCTCTCGTCCTATCACTAGTTATTTGGGAAAAGAGACCAACACCCTCGTCGCCACAACCCCCTTTCAGGTAGTTGTAGAGAGCGATAAGGTCTCCCCTCAGCCTCCTCTTCTCCAGACTGAACAACCCCATTTCCCTCAGCCGCTCCTCATAAGACTTGTTCTCCAGACCCCTCACCAGCTTCGTTGCCCTCCTTTGGACACGGTCCAACACCTCAACATCCTTCTTGTAGTGAGGGGCAATTTGTACTGGTTAATTTAAGATAGCATACCTGGAAAAGGGAGAAAGCCACTGAATTTCCATGCCCAGCAAGACAAAAGTAGTCTTAGGCATTTTGCAACTGAACAGTGCTTCCTATGCTACAAAGTTATATTTATGGCCTCTTCTATAATCTTTCTTAAATAACACAGAATTTGGAGAAATTTTCTGATGTTCCTAGACTGCCTGAAGCTACTGATGAGGAAAGATAAAATGAATAGAACGAGAGGAAATGGCCTCAAGTTGCACCAGGGGAGGTTTAGACTAAATATTAGGAAAAATTTCTTTACTGAAAATAATTTTTCACATTTTACCCTTCTTGATGTTTCAATTCTGTTACAGTAGCAGTTGCTAATTGCTAAATAATACAAGTCACTTGTCAGATGTTTCTATTACCCTGAAAAAGGGAGCACTTCAATTACAGGACCTAGGCAGGATTTTATACAGAAAAACATCAACACGCATAGCACAAAGTTTTCTCCTGAGGCCAAATAAGTATAGAAATTTTCATTTTGACTGTTAATATAGATACAAAGTTTGCAGAGCTGAAACATCAGCTATAAATTTATCAAAGTTATGAATTACCGATATTTCTTTTCTTTTATTTCAAATTATTTTCAAGAGAGTTTTTTGTTTGCTTTTTAAAAAGTGCTTGCTCATGCCACAAAAGCTCTTCATTTTCTGATATTAACTGGTTAGTAGATGAAATTAATGTTTGAAATAAAATTTGTCATCAGACTCATAGTACACAATATTATGTTAGAAGCAGCATGTAATTAAGGTGTTTCCCTTAACAGTAATGAAAGATTTCACCAATCACTAAGTTATAATAAAAGACTGTTGTCTGTGCTATTTATTTGGCAAGTATGAATTTTTCTACTCTTTTATCCCATTTTGTAAACATTCAATTACTCTGATAGAAAAAAATGTGACTGCGGCACTAGAAAGACACAGTCCTGCCCTGAGGAGTTTATAGACTAAAAGACAGAAGACTGCAAAAAGGATTAAAGCACACAGGTATCCATGTGATTAAGGCTATGGTTCTCATCTTCAATGAAGGTCTCTTCTGTGGATTCCTAACTAGCCATTAGTTTTTCCTACTTTTTAATGTATCCTGAATATTTTCGACTTTGTTTACCTCTTCGTTCTCTACTTCTAACATAGACTTACTCTCCACAATCTATCCACAGCTTTCCAATTCCCTTAACATCCATTTTCCCTACCTTGACCTGGCTTTTGAACAAAAGATAACAACAAAAAAATTCATTGGAGAGAGACCACAACATGAATCTTGACTCTGAACATGGAAAATATTTTATCTAATAGTTCAAAGGAATCCTGTTTCTTCACATGATAGCCATATATCATGAAGAGCACTGTATTGGATTTGTGTGGCAGGGTTTTGGTAGCGGGGGGCCTACAGGTGTGGCTTCTGTCAGAAGCTGCTAGAAGGTTCCCCTGTGTCTGATTGAGCCAGTGCCAGCCGGCTCCAAGATGGACCCTCTGCTGCCCAAGACTCAGCCAACCACTGGTGGTGGTAGCACCTCTGGGATAACATAATTAAGAATGGGGACAAAACTGCTGCACAACAGCAGCCAGAGAGAGGAGTGAGAATGTGTGAGAGAAACCACTCTGCAGACCCCCAGCCCAGAGCAGCAGGAGGGGCAGGAGGGCTCCAGGAGCCAGAGCAGAGATTCCCCGGCAGCCCTTGGTGAAGACCATGGTGAGGCCGGGTGTGCCCCTGCAGCCCATGGAGCCCCACACTGGAGCAGATATCCCCCTGCGGCCCATGGAGGACCCCATGCCAGACCAGGTTGATGCCCAAAGGAGGCTGTAATCCCAGGTGAAGACCCTGGAGACTGGAACAAGGGAAACATTGCACCCATTTTTAAAAAAGGTAGCAAGAAGGACCCTGGGATCTACTGACCTGTCAGCCTCACCTCTGTGCCTGGGAAG
>NW_010558590.1:12720-13136 GCF_000687285.1 Phaethon lepturus
TGGCAAGTCCTGCCTGACCAACCTAGTGGCCTTCTAGGATGGAGTGACCACATCAGTGGACAAGGGAAGAGCTACCGATGTATCTATCTGCACTTCTGTAAGACCTTTGACACGGTTCCCCACAACATCCTTCCCTCTAAATTGGAGAGATACAGATTTGATGGGTAGACTGTTAGGTGGATGAGGAACTGGTTGGATTGTTGCATCCAGAGAGTAGTGGTCAATGGCTCAATGTCCAGATGGATATCAGTGATGAGTGCTGTCTCTCAGGGGTCCACCAGTACTCTTTAATATCTTCATCAATGACATAGACGATGGGATCTTGTGCACCCTCAGCAACTTTGTAGACAACACCAAGCTGAGTGATGCAGTCAACATGCTGGATGGATGGGATGCCATCCAGAGGGAGCTGGACA
>NW_010558591.1:0-18820 GCF_000687285.1 Phaethon lepturus
CGCTGGTGCGGAGCCCGGCGCTGCGCGCTGGGCGTTCCCGAGAGCCGCGTCGGGGACCAAGTGAGGGGAAAGCGCTGCCCAGAAAGTGATGCCAGCAGAGCGCTTTCCCGGGCAAACTGAGTGGAAGAGCCAAGAACTGACGGCACCCGAGGCAGTCGTGCTCCTGTCCGGGAAAGCAGCTGTTCTGCAAGCCAGGGCACCTGTGCAAGAGCGTATGGAAGTAACTTTATGAGGTATCCTACACAGTTCCCGCACCGCTTCCTTCCTTCACCCTCACCTCCATCTCTCCTGCCCCAGCTATCGGCAATGTACGTGCCCACCCAGTTTTCCAGCTTCTCCTAAAAACAGCTTCCCACTCTGCCTGTGACTGTCTGTGTCATTCCTGACATCTGTTTCCATAGAGAGCTCCAAAAAATCCTGTCCAATTTAGCAGTCCATCCATTCCCTTGGAAGGAAGGTTATGGTTACAACTGAATGGTACACATCAGAGTAACTGGGATCGTCAAACTGCAGCCATTTCCTCTGTGTGTCGTGATCTCTTCCTGATCCTCACTCTTCCTCCTTCCAGCTTCCTCACCTCCTTCTTTTCAAACTCCCTCCCTTTTCTCCATCTTTTCTTTGACTAGACTGCAGCGATATAGGGGAGAGACCACAGCCTACTCAGAATTCTGACTACAACCTATTGCAATACAAATACAAAAGTAATGGTAAGCAAGTTCCCAACGGAACTATTTTTTTCCCCAGTGGAAAGAGCTGAACCGTTCATATTTGGGGGAAACCTGTTCATTGTGGCAAACCTTCTGACGGAACTCAGGCAAAAGCCCACTGCAGGAAGGTCTTGGCATGGACTGGCTCAGCTCAGCTTCTCAGCCGAACACCTTGTGTGTGCAGGCCAGGTCTGGGGGCTGGTCAGATGCCGGAGGCCGTGCAAGCAGGGCTCCTACTCTCAAGGAAGGCAACTGATGTCTGGTGTCTGTGACGAGGATGTCGCCAGGAGGGGCTTGTCTCTGTGCTGGGAGTCCTGATGGCTTACAGACATGGATAAATACTGCCAGATTAACCAGGCGCTGCTGCTGCTGCTGTTCAGCGTCCTCAAGTTCCTGGCCAGGTAGAAATTCGTACATTATTTCCATAATTCTACCACGATTGTTGGACAGAAATTGCTATGGAAAGCAATTAAAGCATGCACCGACAAGGTACATTCCTCTCTGAAATTATTCCTACAACTCCCCCTGTATTGACAAAACCCACGATTGCAGCACATTTCATGGGATCACAAATAACCTGCCGTGGCAGTCACCCAACTTTTCACTCTTCTGTGCCTTTCACGGAGAACTTGGTACCCATCTGCCGTTCCTGCTATGTGCAGAAAGTGCAAGTGCCATGTTCACGACACTGTGATAGAGCCGATGGAACAGAAACACAGTGGGCCTTAAAGGGAGTGTTAGTAAAAGAGAAAAGACATTTATTAATGCATATTCTTGTTCTGGAAAGATTTCCAGATTAGCCTGTTGCTTTTTCCTTTGTATGAGGTGAATATTTGTGGGAAGCCATCGTTCATCACCAGTTTTGCTAGATCTTTCACATCTTTTTGTGTGCCCTGACAAAGCCTGTGCTGTTCCCCTTTGTATACCTCTTCTCTTCTTAAATATATGCTTTGAACATTTTCTCACTTATTGACTATGAGTTTTTTTCCCTTAATCCCTTTTTCATCTTATTTTTTATTTTTAAGCAACTCTTTCTGCATCATGGAAAGTACCAGTCAGATGACCTTGCAAGGGGAGCTTGAGGTGCACCCACAATGCAGATCAAATATGTGGGCTTCTCCTGTATCATCCCCCTTTAATCCTTGACCCTAGCAGTAGAGTCACTATCTCATTTTGGGAAAGGCTTGCTTACCATCCTTACTATATTTGTGTGACCTCTTCTTTGATCTTTCTGCAAGGAAACCAGTTAATGGCAATTGTGCTAATAGATATAATCATTAAAAGCTATTTGTTAGTGGAATTACAATGTACGGGGCTGAAAGTGTTTGAAAGAGCCCACTAAGCTGGGGTTTAAGTCCCACTGAAAGGTAAGCGTAACTGGGCAGCTACAGCCAGTAGGCACTCAGTTAAGTTCTCACTCCAAGATTTTTAAAGCTCCTGTCATGGGAATGTTTTGCCACCATAAGTGCCCTCAGAGACTAGCCCAAACTCCTTGCTGTCTTCCATTACTGGCGCTGCTTAAAGTGGGATCTGCCTGGGTGGCTGTCTCACAGGCTGGAGTATCTGGGACCATTCATCATTGAGAAGACATGAAAACCAATAGGGGCCAAGTGTATTCCCTCCTTGCCCTCCCTCTTTTTTTTTTTTTTCTTTTTTTTTTTTGTTTGTGTAGGACGTTTCCTCTAGAAAATTTTCTATCTGCACAGCAGGGAAATTTTGTCTCTGTGGGGAAGCCTGTTTGTGTTGAGAAAGAAGCCACTTGGGAGACTGTTCCAAGGTAAACACGTACTGAGGGCAGATACTTTCACAGTTCCGTCACTTTGAGAAATATCTGTGCCATAAAATCCTCTCTGGGGATGTACTGAAAAGAATACATTACATAGGAGAATGTACTCTGGTCTGTGCTAAGGTATTTTGATCTCTTTACATTATAGGTTCAGTCCTGCAAACAAGTACTTAAATCATTACATAAACTGAAGCGTTCAAAACACAAAAGCACACTGCATCTCGGTCACACAGACTGTCTTGGAAAGTCAAGTGATTTTTAAAAACTATAAAGAAATATGAGGAATGCTTTATGTGCCACCTGGTAATCTGATCTTTGTTTATGCATACAAGGTTTGAAAAGTTGTGATTTTTCAGTAATGACATCTCTGACATCCTCTCTGTCTCTAAACAACCCTTATAAATATTTTTGAATATAAGATACTCAAGAGGTACTTTTGGAAAATGAAATAATACCCCCTCCTAAATGTGTATGTGGTTTGTCTTTAAAAAGACAAAATCAAGCAGCTAGCCTCCCCCCAGCATACACTCACAGAGTATTACAAACCGTGCAGTCCCCCCCATCAACTCTCATTCTCATGGGGAATACCTCAGGAGGCATTTCCTGTAAGTGAAAAGGTACAAATGGGCCAGACAAATTTAAGATTGCAAACAGTACTAGTGCTTATTAGTGGTTTTCATTCATATTTTTGCTGCGTCTAGTGAAGTGGATATGCAATCCTGATATGGCTCTGCCCACTGTCTTGTTATAGCAACAATACTGTAAGTAAAATGGCCCAACCTTTTCCAAAGGAGCTCTCCAGTTAAAATTTCTTGAGCTTTTCTTTACAAAGTACCTCTTTCCTAATCTAGTGAGCGGAAAATTTTCCTTTGCAGTTGCAATTTCCTTTGAATTCTGAGTTTAATAACGCTCATTATATTAATTAAAAATGCTTTAGAGCCTCTAAGCTTGTTACACTCCCACTGGTAGCTTGATGGAGTTCAGTTATGTTTGTTTATCTCCATTGCATGGGCACAAGGTTTCAGGATATCTGTGTTTTATAGATCAGCAAAATGCATCAATAACCAAGACAACATTTCTCCTAAATTTTTGACGAAACTTAAACAGAGGATCCTCTTCCCTCTGCTTTGCCTCCTGCCCAAGAAACATCTATGAATCATCATTTTCTGAAGAGCAGGTAATCTTCATAAGAAAGGGCTCAGAAATAGCTTGCTCTTTCCTCAGACTAGTTTGTTTTATGGTGTCACAGCAGCCCTGTCGAGGATCAGATATGGAGAAAGGAAATAGTTGTATCATGCTAACGTACAAATGCTGAGGCACTCTCTCCAAGGAGCAGAAGTAGTGATACGGAATTTAGGAAGGTCATCTCTGCTTGGGTTGTGTTTCCTTGTTGCCCATCTGCCTGTCTTTCTGAATCACTCTGCCATGGTTTGGGTTTTTTCTTTTTGAAATGTGAATACACGTCAAGCATTTTTTAAAGGTACAACTGCTCCAAGCCAGCCAAATTGGCTGCAAGCCTGGATATTATAGGGAGGAATTCAGTCTTGGACATCTGACAGCATCGATGGTCTTTAGGTCCCTGGTGTCTTTCAAAGGGGCACTGAATGTCAGCACTCCACTGAAACAGGCTTTCCTAGCAGGGAAGCCCATTTACAAAAAGATCAAAACTAACTTGTTCAAACTGTAGCCCTTGGAGTAAGTTTTTAAAGAGTCCTCAAAAAAAAAAAGAACCCAACAACTGCCCAGAAATAAAACCCCAACAGTTGAGAATTTGTTTTCAAAAGGCTATTCAAGATAAATTCCTTGGCAATTGTTATTCCAAATCATTGTGCTTTGGAAAGATGCAAACTGCGCATTATCACATGGCAGGCACCTCAGAGGGTCCCAATTCCACACCTCTGGCCCCATCCACATTAGAAAATAAAGAATCAGCCAAGGGATTCCGCTCCAATGCAGTTGTTTCCTTTGCTGGTTATGGATTTGTTTCAAAACATCATGTAGTCCAGTCCTTATCCTCCTGTGCAGGCAGGGAAGAGCTTGGAATGCTTCCCTTGTTTATGGGACATGGCTGAAAACTTTGCTCTGCTGCTGTCAGGTCTCCTTGACCCTGTTGCATGAGCAGCAGTGATGAGGTCTCTGTCTGACACGAGTGACTCAAGCAGAGACAGGCCAGTGCTGAACAAAAGTAAATTTCTCAACAGATAGGAATATTTTGTTTTAATTTTTTTGGAGTTGTTATTTGATAGTGCAGAGAAACTATTTGAAAGAGTCTGCCAACACACAGGATGAACAAATAAGTTCACTGTGCTCCTGGGTTTGCTTTCCATACTGCAGTGCTGCAGAAATACTCCATCACTCACAACTGC
Organism: Phaethon lepturus; assembly: GCF_000687285.1. Lineage (NCBI taxonomy): Eukaryota > Metazoa > Chordata > Aves > Phaethontiformes > Phaethontidae > Phaethon > Phaethon lepturus. The sequence goes on from NW_010558591.1 coordinate 4,860, forward strand.
CTTTGCCATGCTGCTGATGTTGCTACCTACATTTATAACGCACTGATGTCTAGTGGTCCTAATTAGATGTTTGCTGAACAATTGCAGGGATCAGCTAAGAAACTTTTCTGTGTCTAGCACTGCACTGTCAGCGAGCTGAAACCCAGGGAAGTTCCTCCTTCCCTTCAAGCATTAAGTCATAGGCTGTGGCTCAGAGCAGGAAACTGGGTTAGCTGGGGCATGGATCAGATCTGTACAAAAGTCTGTGTTCCTGTGCCATGAATTTTGATGATAACCTTTGATGCGTGAAGGCTAGCCCATCACATCCTCCCTACACAATGTCACTTAACGTGGTTGCCCAGGCTGGATCTTGTTCTCAAGCCAAAGGTTGAGCTGGCCCCTGCTATAGAAAGAATACATCCTATAGGCATTGTGTACTCCTCTCCCTGATTTACATCGTGTTTCCTTTAGCAGGCATCCTGTTTGCCTGGTTCCTTTGTCTGCTGTAGCTTCATTCAGGGCTGAAAATACCACAAGGATGTCTGTACAATGATTTGGCATGTCTGAAGAGAGTGAAGGCTACTAAAAGCAATATGTTTCCAAATAGCAGATACTCCTTTTTCTTTCCTTCCTCAGGGCAAAAAGGCCCTTCTTGCCACAGTCCTCTTCACCACCGCTTCAGGTATGCATTTCCCATGCAGTTCCCAGTCATTGCCCTTTCTTACCCTCAGCCTGATGAGCCTTACTTCTCATGACTGACTTGCTGCTTTGTGAAAGGTTTTTTGCCCAATTAGCAACAGGTTCTTTCACTGCGTGGCTACTATTTGAGTGGGATGTCACATAGTTTTGCTGCCAGGCCAGGATAAAAATGTGTCTACAACATATGTGATGTTCTCCCATAGGTACCCCACCCCTGCCCCTACCTAGAGTGAACACAATCAGACAATATAAAGATCTTTTAAAACCACCTCCAGATTGGAGTCGTGCTCCTGTTTGCAATATAAACACTCCATGTGTCTTGCCACACCGTTAATCAAGCACCTTGCTTGTGCTATTTGGCCAAGGTGTTGTTGCTTTTGGAATCTCATCTTTTGCATTTCCATGCGCACTAGATTAGCTAGTTCCAATGTGGTTAAACCTTCATTTAGCTGTAAGAGTAGCTGGAAATACCCGTGCACAAATCCACGACCCACTGAAATCAGTGGGATAACTCATCGGTTCCTCCCTGTACCTCTGTTTCAATGAAACATTAATCCCATGAGTAAACACAGTGAGATTTGGGCCATGACTTTAAGCAACATGATTAACTAGGTTTTGCCTTGCTTCTATTTCATAGCTAGAGTCCTGCAGACTCAGAGGAGAAAGCCACCAGATTAGAAAACCTCTGTTTTCTAAAAAGTTTTGCACAGATGTGGAAGAGACTGGAAAGTGAAAGAACTGCAGAACAGGTCTTTAGATCTTTTATAGTGATGGCATGAGGAAGGCTCTCTTCCCGTGCCTGTTCTTGTTATTGCCTGTCTGGAAATAGTTTGACACAAAGCTGGTTTGAAAGGGCAGAAATATGTCTATTTACCTTGTGACTGCTTTATCTCAGGTGGAATAAAAGAACAAAACCCAGGGCTTGATTTCCAACTGAAATGAGCATCTCCCCAGCATGTTGTTCTCACACACTGTTTCTTGTTGAGTGCAGCTGAAATGCAGGAGTTCCCTCGATGCTGAGAGACCTGTGACTTTGATTCCTGAATAAAGGACAGTCTTTCTGAGGATTCTGCTTTGGGAAGTCTTTTCATGCAATTATCCCAGCAGAAACCCTGACTTGGCCTATAGGACAGAGGAGAGTAAGCTTTGTTAAAAGTCCATTACAACACTCTAACAGATGCGCAGAGCACACTCGGGGAATTTTCAAGCACCGGTAGTAATTTCACTTCAGGTTCCACCCTCCTCCTGTCTCAGTGTAATGTAACATGCATCGCAGCCAGAGATTTAGTGGCCTTGGATTAAGTCCTGTTCCCAGACCTGGTCCTGAGCACTGCCTTTCATCTCTCCTTGCTGGAGGCCTCTTGAAAAAAGTACAACCTCAATATTTTTGCAGAGGGGAAGATTGCACATTGGGTTTGTATCGTTTCACTTTCCTTGAGCTTGAAAATACCTACTGGAATTTTGTTCCCAGTTTCGAAACAAAACAACCTCTCTTAAGGGAGAGCAAGCATGGGCAATGTGGGATCGAATACTCAGTGGAAGTGTCCTAAGCAAACTTTGGATGACAGTGGATGTTGCTGTGTAACCTCACCTTGGTGGTGGCTGATATCTGCCATAATAGCACACTGAAATACATGTCACTTTGAGAGAAAATATGCTTAATGTTAGAAGGGAGCATTTTCAACACTCACTATGCACCACAGCTTTTGAAAAAAAACTTTAAACAGGTGATTAAAGCTATGCATTTTCTAAAATAGTTCAGAAAGAAGTTGCTAACGGTTGTTGGAGTATACTGGTACATTCTATCTATTTAAAGGTGGTTTGTTTAATTCGGGGGATATCGTCACACGCTGTCGTGCCCAAGGGAGGCTGCAGTCAGAGGTCTGCACTTCTTGGTCTGGACGTTCAGGGAGTTGCTGCCAACCTACGTGTGCTAAAAGGGGTCTCTAAACCGACCGCCTGTGAATTGCTCCCTGTTACCTTCCCAAGCTCTTCTCACCCCACGCTGAGCGTGAAGCTGCCCTGGCTCCTCTGTGCTCCCCAGCCGGGGGGAGAAGCATGGTGGTGCCCACGGGCCCCGTTCCCACAGGAGCTGGTGAGTCCTCGATTCATTTGCCCTGCCCCAGCGCCCACCGGCTCAGGGAGCGGGGCCGGCACGCAGGGAGAAGGGTGCCAGCAGCCGCCACGGCTGAGGTTCGGTTGCTGCGCGTCCTTCGAGGGGCGCAGGGCAGGTGGAAGTCTCAAGCCCTCATGCCGGCTGCGGTGCCCCAGGCACCGTCTCTGTGCACTTCAGTGGCTGTGAAGACACCTGCAATGCTATCGTGCAGTCCACGCTTGTCACAGAGCTGCTCCCTCATCACGGACGGACATTGCAGCTCCTCCCTATGCCCGTATCAGTTCACGGTGACGGCTTCTTAGTGACCGGCCATTTATGGGAAAATATGTGCTTTTGAGACTTTCTGAGCTTTTGCCATGGTAGCACTCTGCCCACGCAGACAGGGCTGCTCTTCTTGCCAGCTTCCAGCCTTGGCCCCGCATACATGATTTAGCCTTTGGAAAAGAGGCGATCGGCGCATCCTGTGTGTGTTTGGAGAGGAATGCACAGCAGCTTGTGAAAATGATTTGTTGCATGTGTTGAGCAGCAAGAACGTCAGGCAGGCACAGCACTCGGGGCTCCCTGTGGGATCAACCTGTGCTTTCCTTGCAGTCATTGCTGGGAGCAGTTCTGAGCAACCACCATCAAATAGTCATGGCTGTGAGGAGCACAACGTTCAGAAAACAAATAGGACTTCCATTTGTTTCCTTCCACTCTTTGTCAGCTTCTAGGATCAGATTCTTCCGAGGCTCTGATTACCTCCTTCCAGCTCCTCTCTTTGCTGTTTTTACACTGCTGCGGTGTCAGTTCCATACTTTGTCACCTGTAGGGCAGAGCTGCGTCAATATTACAGTATCTAGGGAGAAGGTATAGAGAAGGCAGTCAGGCTGTCCTCAGAAATGCGGAGTGGTAGGATGCCAAGCAGCAAATGTGAGTTACCAAACATGAATATTTTTTTTCACTGTGAGGGTAATCAAACACAGACAAGGCTGTGGAGTCTCCATCCTTGGAGATATCCAAAGCTTGACTGAACAAGGCCCTCAGCAACCTGATCTAGCTCCATCTGCTTTGAGGGGCAGACCGGACCAGATGACCTCCAGAGGTCCCCAACAACCTATATTATTCTATGGTTCTGTGACACTGTGCCAGTATTTCACATTGAAGCTACAGGATCAACTCCTAGTGTTCCTCCAGAGATTTAGCTTCTGTTGAGTACTTCATTTTCTGAGCCTCTCCATTTGTCCTATTTCTGCCATTGATACTAGATGACAGTTTGGGCTTCTGTAGGATTGTTTGCTCTTAAGTGTGTGGCCGTTTCAAACTTGCTGAGCTACAAACACAGAAGTCAGATGGGGAATACAGATCCGGCTATCTGCATTCCTCACAATTTGGGAAGGCACAAAGCAAGCATTTAGGTTCATGTTCACGCTTAGCAGTGTGTAAATGTGACCTTGGAAACACGCGAACATAGCTGTTACTAGTCCCCGTGTGTGCCGTGCTTGGTACAACAGGGACAAAGCAAGGGAATGGAGTCAACAATCTTTACTGCAGCATGAACATTAAATACTGTCTGTTGGAGCACCATTTGGTCTGAAGAGGACTGGGATTTTAATTTCAAGTTTACTTTGCTTTCTGCTCAACTGACAGAAGTCACCTGTCAGTACAGACATGTAGCTTTTGCCGTGTATTTCTCTTTCCTATACTGTCTGACGATAGCTGGGAGCGGATGAGCTGGGCAAGGCATGCGGACCTCAGAATCTGTGGTCAGCCTGGAAAACCGGACACCCAGGAACAGCTTCCTTTTCAATGGAAGCAGGTTAATTGTGAGGAGTGCAGCAAAGTTCAGATGGCCTACCCAGAACTGATTTTAACTGGAAATAAAAGTACTGAAAGCCTGGCCTAGTTCCCCGTCTGGGATTCAGGACGATGAACTACGCAGGAGATAGCTGTACTGCACAGTGTGGGGTACAAGCTGATGAGCTCTGAGCTCATTTGCAGTTGAGCCCTGTGTTGGGGCACCTGAGCTGTGTGATAAATAGCGATGACACGCGGACTACGACTGCAGAGCCCACGCTCTCTGTGAGGAGTATATGTGAGTTTACATGAGACACATGATGTATGTTTGCGACTGTATGCAGCATGTGTTTTTGGACGGGTGTGTTTACAGATGTTTTTGGCCCACTTAAAATATCTTTGGCAAGAGGCAGTTCTGTGGATTTGAACCAAGCCAAACACACCTCTGAGGTCATTGCTGCCATGAGATCACCACCTAGGCATAATGTTCAGGATCTTTGAAGACTCCCTTTGTGTTTTTTTAAACATTTTCCCTCCTATTTGAAGCTGATCCAGGCCAATTAGAGTCTGCCAAGGGAACAAACAGACACCCTTTGCAAACCAGAGCCACAGCAGCTAGGCGTGGAGGTTGCATGCAGGGGCTAAGACAAAGTGTGTGTTACTCTGGTCTGATTTTTCAGAAGGACTCCAAACTCATGAAGTTAGTGTAAATATCAAATTACCATGATCCTCTGGAATCTTGAATACAGCTTCCTACTAGGTCACTATTTCTGTTTTCACTTTCTGCAGAATATTGATGAGCAAGCTCGTTTTTTTCTCTATTTTGGCTTCAAATGAGCTAATTTTATTTATCAGTCTACTTGGTACATGCTGACTGTTTTTCAGGAACCTGGCTTAGAGAAGGGTCCAATCTTAAATGTCAGCTGTTAGCACCCCAGGTTGTTGGGGGTCAGCTGCATCTTGGTCCAAGCCATGTGGGCCGGGGCAATCTCCAACCCAAACCAATTTTTAATTATTTTTTTTTCAACCAGAAGAAACAAAGCCTTGAACTGCAAAGTGTCAAAGTCATATGGAAGAGTGTGGCTGGAAGGCTACTGCAATGAAAGAAGAAGCTTTTGTTTTCCCTGTAGTAACACCAGTACGTGTGAATACATTTGTTAAGAAGAAGATGGCTCATTGACTCAAAAATCAGGAGAAACATTTCTGGAGAGCTTGTTCCATAATGATCCTCAAACTACCAGCACTACAGCAACTCTGAAGTCTCGCTGTTCGCTCAAGGGAGCTTTGAAAAGATGCAATGTTTATTTGTTTGAAGGGATGGACAGCTCTTGCTGAACCTTGGCACCCTCCCCAGGCTGTAATACCACAATTTTTCTGCTTCAGAAGAGGGCACTGGATATAGAGTGTTAACGGAGTAAAATAATGGTGTAGTCCATGGGATTGGAAAAGGCGGTCAGAGCTTCCGGGATGGGGTGTTCTGTTTGGCAGCGTGGTGCAGGCACTGCATCCACCTCTGTGCCACCCACAGACATTCTGCCCCACATCTCTTCTTTGCAAGCCTCACACCCCCCCTCTGCTCCCAGTCCTTTTCGAACAGACTCTCTCTTTACAGCCATACACAGCCTCTTTCGTCCTGTTCCCACTCCCTTGCCACTACCCACCCACCCACACTCTCACAAATACTTTCTTCTCCTCTGGTTTTCACGCAGACGTCTCCCCTCCGTACCCTGTCTCGCACAACATCCCCTCTTGCCCAACACACAGACATGCTGCCTCTCCAGAGCATATGCAGAGCAGAGGCATTTCCTTTTATTGTCCACACAGCCCCTGCAACCCCACCCATCTCCCGTTTATTCACTGCAATAACACATTTGGAGTGGAAGTTGTCCTGCTGAGAGCAGCCACACAGACAACGCAGGAGAGCCAAGTCTTTGCCCAAAATTACTGCTACTTGTAGACTACTGCTTCCTGCCTGTGCACTCAGAGGAAGACGCACGCTTAGGCTTGGGAGATGTGGTGGTGAGATGCCATTTTGACACTCCTTTGAGTCCTTTGCCTCTCAAGGACTGTGAAAGTGTTCACAAAGCCCCTCTCTTCTTTGCCAGAACAAATCTGGCACAGGCAACTTCAACAACGAGTTTTCCAGCACACACTTTCCTGTGACATCTACCTTGTCTGCAAAACTGCATGAGCATGGAGGGGAACAGAACAAGACGGGAGTGTCTGCATGGATGGTAAAGCACTCGATCTCCATGTTGAGGGTGATGGCAAAAGGGCTGGAGAGGACCAGTGGTGAGGGAGGCCATCTGAGACCATCAGACACAGCTCACAGGCAGCTTCAGTGCAGTCAAAGAAATATCACCAGCTTGTGCAAGCCAAGGAACTGATCCCAAGAACCAAATCTTGGTGGGGGGAGCTAGATGACAGCCCCCCCTGAAATAAGATCATAAGCAGGACATTGCCCATATAAGCCATCTCTTCCTTAGAAAAGCAAATTTGGAGGCACAGAGCATTTCTATACTGTGATAAGGTGCCTACAGGCCCACGACAGGCTAGAGGAGATTTCCAGCAGTGTCTCTGAGCTGTTTCCCTCAGGAGTCCCCCATGAAGAGCTCCTGTGCCAGTCATCAGCTGGGAACACTTTTGGCTCTCCACCACTGTCCACTCATCAGCAGCCAGACACAAACCAGGGACCACCATTCATAATGGAGCTCCTCAGCCCTCTCACGGCAGATCCACACTTTCCCTTACTCCTCATCTCCAGTGGCCCCAGACCTCACCACTGCAGTGCCAACCCCATACAGAGCCCAAGCGAATGTGTTACAAAGTGCTCAAGACCTAGTGCTCCTTGCTTTACCTTTAGTGTCGGTGTATTTTATTAGCAAGGTGCACCTTGCCATTGAAGGATCAGTGATGCTGTACAGGGTCCAAGCACCCACCGAGGTCAGCGCTTCATCACGTTAGGGGCTGCACACACAGCAAAACAGAGCCCCTATCCCAAAGAGCTCAGACTCCAGCACGGTAAAACCGAGAGATGCCCTGGTAGCCATCACTGTGAGCTGGCTTACACAGCCACTTACAGGCCTGATCTCATGGTAAAATATATATGCTTTTTTGCTGGGTTAAGCTGAGCTGGGATAAGATGCCCGCTGGGAGCACCACGCAAACCCTGTGTCAGGACTGCTGCTTCTGGTGGTGAAGCCAGCTTTGGCCAGTTTAAAGAGACTCTGAAAATACAGGCAAAGGGTAAGACGGGAGCGAAAACCCTCGGGTGGTCAGTGCCAAGGCTGGGAGCGTAACAGCCCTTGCTGCTAACTCCTCATCCCGGGCCACAGTCACTCACTCAAGCTTGCTATAGAAATACAGAAGAAAAATAAATGCAGCAGGGAAGCCACAGGATCTGAAGACACCACATGTCTGTCTCACCAGCCTCTTCCCCTCCTCATTTGGCTTGATGCATTTGGCAAGGGATTAACTGCCAGATGAGATAAAGAAAGATGCACAGACCCTCCCCTTCATCTTCCCTTCGTTGTTTACAGCCCTTCCTGAACTTGGGGACAGTAGCAGCAGGAGTGAAAGGCACGGAAGGAAACCAGCCCCAATCCTTGATATGCTGCGACTGCCTGAGAGTGATGAGGGTAACAGGCATGTGGCAAACCTGATTGTTGCCTGGAGATGGTTTTAATAGAGAAATTTGGCATCAGGATCACTTCCGGGACATTAAAATCTCTTTAAGCTGCCTACAGCAATGAAAGATGAAAAGGGGCTGGTGGGTGGTGGGGAGGGCAGAAGGAGCAGGAGCAGTGGTCGTGAACTTTGAGAGATGCTCGATGCTGTTTTCTGGAAATGCCTGACAGCCCCTGTCCAGATAGGACTGCTGACTGTCTTTGCCAGGGACTGTCACTGCCAGAACTTCATTCAAAGATTAATCAATTAGGAGCTTAATTACTTTTGGGTTACATGTTAAAAGAAACCCTGTTAGCAAGAGCTTTTCCCACACAGACAGATGAGAGGCCAACATTTGTTCAGCCAAAACTAATGAATCTGAAGAAAATTTTATGAACATTTTCAAGTACTCAGATGTAAAACCTCCCAGTGCCTAGATGTCATTTCAAATTATGGCTTGCCAGACTTGGTCCACAACACTTTTCTCCCTGCTCTGTTATTTGAGGGGTGAATGAATGTAGCCCTGAACAAAGAAAGTGCTAAGAAAAGTTGCTTTTGGAGCATTTCCGGCCATAGTAACAGCAGGAAACCTTCAAGGACTCATGGCAAAGCTTTTGACTCTCATGAGCTTTTTTTGTCCAGTTCTTCACACTCACATCTTTGTGAAGGTCTGGAGTTAGTCATGTAGTAGCTCCATCTTTGGATAAAGCTCCCTCTGGCCCTGGATTCAACTCAGTCTTCAAAAGCCCTTTTTGGGGCTATTGGTTTTTCCCTTATCTAGGAGGAACTCACTGTTCCACTTTGAATAAATAATGAAATGCTTATTGAAGTGGGGACTTCTGAGTCCATTTTTTAATATCATCTTTGGTATTAAAAATGTAACTACAAAAGGTCACAGGAACTCAGTGTGAAGACATGCAAGTCCATTGGCCTTGGAGTCTGACTGGGTATAATTCCATTAAAATTCGTTGAAAGTACTATTTCCAGGTGAATTAGAACTTTCTGTTTTGTGTTGTAACGGAATTGTGTGTTTTCCATGCTCAAAATAAGAATCCCTTCACAGCCCCTCCCATCTCACATAAGGATATATTTAGGCTTTATTGTAAAGTGCTTTGCAATTCTTGGGTGAAAAGTTCAAAGCACCAAGTTCCACACTGCTACTATTATCAGTTTGGTCCCCCAACAAGGATGTTGTGATGTGCATATTTGAGTGGGTAATCTTACCATAAGGATGAACTGGTCTCAGTCTTTTCTTTTGGTGTGTTCAACTCCAGACTTCCTTTCAACATCTGACATATGGGTTTTATTGTTCAACTAACTTTCTTCTTGTACAAACATCCTGACTGAGGCACATGCAAAGGGAGGAGGGGAGACATTCCTCTCCATATATGTTTGAGTTTCTCTGTCTTCTTGCTATGTGGTCCCAGGAACACATGGAGGTCCCTGCATATTTATAAGCTCTTTGTTTCCCAGTTTCCAAGGCCAGTTGGAACATTCTGATGTTTTGCAGCACTTTTACCTCTAGGCCCTGAACTTGTTACAAACTGGGATGAGATGTCCTCACCATAGCAGTGTGCAGCTAAGGAATGTCTTCTTAGTCACTGCTTGGTAATAGAAGAAGTTGCACCAGAAACAGAGGAAGAACAGATTCTGGCAAGGCATTTTTCTTGCACCAGTCTGTCACAGAGTGCTTTTCTAGTCATCTGTGCCTTCGACCTGGTCACATGCATCTTGGTTACAGTTATGGCAAAGCTAACGGATTCTTAACCTTCAAAACCTTAATTGGTTAAGGTCAAGTTCAGTGGACTGCATATATGTTCACAGCTGCCTTCCACTGGACACTGGACTTGGTCCTTTGTGCCCGTGCTAGCTAAACAAGTTGTCAGATGATCCCATCTGGTTTTGACATCACCTTTGTTATTAATCAGTTTATTACCAATTGGATTGTTATAATGCCATAGTGTTAAATTTTACACAAGCACAAAGCAAGAGATGTTCCCTCATAATCTCCTGCAAGACAAAGAGGAGTAGAAGAGGCAGAGTTCATTAGTTCATGGACAATCCTTTTCTTTTTTTATTCTTTTTGGAAGAAGAATCTGCTATGTTTTCTATTATGTCAAATAAGGGATGAACTAGATCATATCCTTTTCTGAAATAAAAACAGCTTTAAGATTCCCCTGTTCAACCCAGGTCCATATGTTTTTAAAACCTGTAGAAACTTCATTACCTTAAGACGACAAAACTCCAGAAAAGACCGGCTGAAACTTTTCCAAAGCTTAAGAAAAAATTAACATATTTGGTTTTATAGTAAAAGCTTTGTTTTACTACAAAACAAAGCTAAGAATACATCTGAGTTCTCTAAGGCACAATGGACTAGCTCCTCTTTACTATTCAAAAAAGACAAACTCTGGGGAATATTTGTTAGGCATCTCTGCATAGAATGGTTCTCCGCTGGTTTCTTTCATCTGGGTCTTATTGAAGGTTCCCTAGGAGGGACCCATGGAGAGAGACTATTCAGTTTATAGTTTTTGGCCATGTTTTATAATGTACTACAATTTCAGAGCATTTAATCTCCATGGGAAGCCTGGTCATCTTTACTGCCTAAGTGCTCCAAGAGCAGATACCGTATAGGCTATACCACAAGATATTGCCGGCATGGTGAAACTGTGAATCTTTGCAAGTGCAATTGGTTCCATAGTTATCACCCATGTGGCTTTGTCAGTCAGAGCCTCATGCCCCTCATAGCTGGGTTGCCACAAAAAGCACAAGCACAAGAACTGAAAACCACTCAAACCCTGGTGGAAAGATAACATACGCAGACTTGAGTCACCTTCCTCGTAGCATCTGGTTCTTGCTGCTACCACAAGACACAGGTCTACATAAACTGATGTGGTACGGGAGCTGGGTGGGAAGGCCAGGGCTGATCACCAGGTAATTGGTGAAAAAGTTAAGAAATTTTTAAGAAGTTAAAAGTTAAGAAAAAAGTTAGTTAGGTTTCTAACCTAAGAAAAAGTTATATGGTTCTCAAACCTCAGCCAGGTGTGGACACATCACCATAGATAAGCAAACCACTTTGAAATGGCACACAGCAAATGGCAATTTTCCATATTCGAATTCAGGGACAGATAAAGACCATGAAGCTCTGTTCACCAAGCAGATATAAAGGCAGCACTTGGCCTGTACCTGTGATACAGGTAGTGCGACATTTATTTGAAATTATCTGGATTTTCCTTCCAATTTTACAAAGGTAATTTGTTACCTGTAATGTATAAGCTCTGAAGATGCTAAGGCTCTTCCTGGCACTCATGCAGCAATTACAGTGGATATGTCAGGACATGTCTTCTTGAGTGTTGAAGACTGAAAATGTGGACTATGGAACAAACCTGCCTGAGATTAATGATCATGCCCATATCTACCACAGGGCTAAGATGTCGGATATATTTTTTTACCTTTGAGTTCTTCTGCCCCCCATGAAAGGGCACAGTGAGATTCAATGCTAATGGATTAGAAGCTAAAGAAACAAAATTAAAAGAAAACAGTGCTGCCAAAAAATTATCATTAAAAATGTTCAAAGTCTAAATGTTTTGGCAGAAGCCTTTCATACTACTCATTTGCTATTTGAGGTATTGAAAAAGTTGTCCTGGAAATGAACATGTTTAGTATTAACAGCAATAGCTGCTTAATAGGCATCCTTCATATCTCCCAATAAATGGCCAGTAGTTTTTTCCAACTTGGAAAGTTCACGCTGCTAGTGAATGATTCTCAGAATACAGCTGCAATGGTCCAGTGTGCTCTTGGAGTGACACCTTTGATGCTCGCTGTCTTTCATATGGTCCAGATGTTTTGCAACATCAGACTGCTGCTAGTAATGATTGGGATACTGCAAGAGCTTTTCCAGGGACCATTGCAAGAACTAGTGCCTAATGACTCACAAAATGTGTGCTGCAATGCCTGTAACACCTCATATATATGATCACCCAAAGGTGATTTCTGAAGCCCAACTCCACCACAAATGCTTTCCAATGTCAACTGGCCAGCTATATTCTGCCCTTGCATGTGCAGATTCATCACTACGCACAACAGATTCATCACATCAGCCATCACTACGCAGCACACTCATTACAAATTCATAAAAACCTGAATTTCAATCGGTAACAACCACCATTGTGGAACATCAGGCAAGTGGTAATAGGGCTACCGATTTCCAAGCTATGTACAAGCCTTCAACAAAATTTCTAATCAAGTGTAGCCTGCAAGACAGAAAGAGACATACATGTCCATCTGGGCCACTAAATGACTCAGACGATTCCTTATTGCAAGGGCTCTCCTCTACCTCCCAAGCCTTCCATGTGCTAAAAGCCCTGACCGTTCCTTGCTCAACAGCCAACAATCTCATCTTCTTTCAGATAATTTCTGAGATGGCACTGAGATGGACAATTTCTGTCCTGCACCTGTAGAACTAAATGTGCAGCCCCATGAGCGGTCAGGGAGGCTGCAGGAAGTGCTCTGATGTGAGAGGTATGTGGTGTGGTGGCTGGTGGGGGTTGTTTCTGTTGTTTTTCTAGCTCAGAACTGGGCTGGGTTTCCTGATCCTCTTGCTCAAAGCAGTTAGCAATTTATTTCCAAGCTTTGTCATTGATTCCAGCTGGAAACCTGCTGGCATGGTGGCCCATGAAATAGTAATTTCACAGCTGTCCAGCAGTCCCTTCCAGGAGAGAGAGGTAAGCGATGGCTGGGATAAAAAGCATCCTTTAGCTCTCTTAACCCTGTGAATTCAGCCAGCTTACTTTCTAGAGAGTTACTCAGTTGAGAAGGCTAAAATTATGTTTTTATGGGTGTGTCAAATGGCTGGAATGTGACAAGATTCTAGTGGAAAATAGCACTGTTGAAGCAAAAATCACAAGCACAGCAAGTCAGGATGAAGTCAACCATTCAAATGATGTTTGTGACGCAGGCCTCTGGTTCATCTCGATCACACAATACCTTTGCAAGTCCTAGGGCAGCAACATCAATGCCTTCGGTGACAGCTTGTTGGTACAGGCTTTGGCCCCACAGTCCTTGCCTGGGAATTCACCCCAGTACGGAAGGGATCTTCCTCCTGGAGCTGAGCTGGAGTGTGCATCACTGTGCACTTAACTGGTCTCTTCCTCCCAGTGCAACGCTTTTTACTGGTGGGTAAAAGGGGTCCCGAACAGGTTTTTTTCCCAGTTGCTGGAAGAATTACCAAATTGGCACTGTAAAAACTTGCCAGGATCAAACTGGGAGGCCTGACTACTCCTGCACTGCGCATTTTTGAATAGCTTAAGTCTCGAGATAGAGTCATATTTCTAAGAATTTCCAAGATTTTTTGAGATGACAAAGAAGCATCATGAAAAAAAGCATCAGGAAAGTTTAGAGGCAGAGAGGGGAAATATTTTGGTCCTGTGCCGGTTCAATATGATTAATGGATTCTTCTAGAGCGGCTTTCCGAGATCTGTTTTGCTACAGGACTGGTGGGGACGGATTCTTGCAGGAACAAATGCTACGTAATTATCAAAATATTACTTATTGTCAGTTTTAGGCACTACTTGTAACAAGTAAGCCCCAAACAGTGCTTTTCACCAAACATTTGAGGAGGAGGCGGGGATCGTTCCCCGTGCTGCGCAGCGCAGGGTGGCTGAGGCCCAGGGAGCCCGAACGCCGGGCGGTTGCAAAGGAAGCCGGGGGCACGCTCCCGGGGCAGCAGTGC
>NW_010558592.1:0-4853 GCF_000687285.1 Phaethon lepturus
GGCTGCCGCGCCCGGCGGCCCGTGACGGACGCCTGGGACGTGCTCAGCTGCGCTCCTCCTGCCCAGTGGTCCGCTCTCCTCGCCAGCTTCTGAGCGCATAAAGCCAGCTCTTGGAGGGCAACTGCTGGGTAAAAGTGCTGTATTTTGCATACATCGCCTCCCTACTGCTACCAAAAGAATCCACGGTGGCTATAAAAGCCTATTCACGCTTCCCACCCTGCACACCCTTTACCTTACATTTGAGGAAGAATTGGGCTGTCCGAAACGGACAACTGAAGCGGGCGAATTCCGCAAACGCTGGCCGTGGCAGACTGAGTACCCGGAAGGTCTCTCAGACCACGAACGGATGTTGACTCGGTCAAAAAGCTGCTTGCTTGTGTTCCCAAGCGGCAGGCTGGCTATGCGTTTGCTCCAGCCCAGGCATTTCCAGCCCCTTTCTCGGAGGTCCTTTCCAGCCTTCATGATTCTATGCAACCCAGGAGCGCAACACACTGCTGCTTTTCAGGAGGAGTTATCTGGGGTTTGCGAGGTGCTTGAGCTCAACCTTGCCCAGAGCGTATAGCAAGAACCTTTTTAAACGGTAGTTATGTGGCAGGGGCTGTGGAGAGGATGTGGTATACACACACCACAAAGTTCTTTGATTTTTCTTTAGCAAATGTGCTTAAGTGCCGTAATTACACGAAAGCACTTCATATCGCTGTGTTCTGCTCCGTGAGCGCACCTTTGGGAGCACTTTCAGTCCTGATACAGACACTGAGTCATGTTTGCTGCGTTAACAAGACCGTGAAATTCAAACTCACACAAAGAAATGCTGCAGTTAGGATCCTGCACTTACTTTCTTTTATGTCAGTAATCCGAGTACCTATTGATTGGATTTCCATGCACCGTGGTATGTTGTGTTTTCAGCAGGTATATTTGCATACGCAATTTAATTAATACGCTCCTGTAAGCTCAGCGATTACTGTGTGAATCTGGCACCGTATTTCTCTCTGACTAACAGAATTTCAGGCTTCCTACCTTGCCGAATGATCTAGGTGCTACAGGTCACGCGGAAGCAGTAACCAGAGAGTAAGATGGAGGTGCGTAATTGCATAATGGCAGCGTAAGAACGTCTTGTCGAGCAAGAGCCCTGTTTTGGCAGGTCCTGCCAGCACAGATGTTTTGAGACAGTCTGAAAGACAGGGAAGAGACGTGCCAAGAGGCACGCGCATGAGTACAGCAATAAGCAGGAATAAACAACGTTTTTCTGTCGTACGAGAAGTCTACGGCACTGTGTGGAGGAGAGTCGGTCTCCCCTGGCTCCCGTCACAGGAGCTTCCCCGCTAAACCTCTTCGTCTTCGCTTGTAACAGCTCCCAGCCCGTAATTGTGTCCCTTCACCATTTCCAGCTCTGATGCTACAGTGGTTCTTCCTGTCAAAGGCTTTTCTTCGGACCCAGAGAAGACGGTCTCAGCATGGAAGGACGGTGGACAATAATTTTTCATTTATCTAGCTGTGTTACGGGGCACAAGGCATTGCGGTCCTGGCCACACCGTGCTGCTGGTCACGCCACACAGGTGTCGTCACAGGTAGTCCTTGCCCCGGGGCGTCACATTCGTCCCCAAAGGCCCTTCACCTACCAGGTTTACGGGCACCCTTGACAAGCCTCGGGGGAGCTGTCAGGTGGCAGCGGAAAAGCCGCTGTGCAGAGCATTGCAAAGGCCCTCGGCGTTCCGCAGGAGCCGAGCGCTGCGCCGTGCCGCTGACCTCGCAGAGCGACCGGTGGGGATTCCCCCCGGGCCCGTCTCCCTTCCCCTTCCAGCTTTACGCAACAGAACAAATCTGCTGCCTCTGCCCTGTTGCACGTTGCCAAGTGAGAGCAGCTTTGGAGAAAATAAGCACGTAGAAAAATGGGCTGTGGAGAGGAGCCCAGAGGAGGTGGCAAACTTCATAAAGATAAACCTAATGAGCTGGAAACTGGCAGAAAGGCAAGACTTTGTCAAGTTGCCGTTAAAATAATTTCAAATAAACAAGGTCTCTGCATACAAGGGATAAAACTCCCCTGCAGAGAGAAGAGTCTGCCTTGTTCCGTTGCGCAGCAGGAACTTGAGAGGGATTTTTTTTCCTTTTTGCTCTGAAGTTTCACTTCTCCTGAAGCTTTGGAAGCTGTGGGCATGCAGGCAAGCAACTGTTGTTCTGTCTGTGGGAAACCACTGTCACATCCTCCCTCACCTTACTTCTCTGTCCACCAAACGTGCAGCCCCGTTACAGCAGACAATTTATTGCTCTTCTCAGTACTTTTCTGCTTTACACTGCTAACGACTTTTGGAAGGTTATTCATCCTTAAGCACTTACAATTCTTCCTCTACAGGAGTGTAATCAGTCATTATTAGCAGCAGTTACAGATTCTCATCATAAAGCTGTTATTTCTGCTTAATACTAACCATTCTAAATACTAATTTGATGTTGAACTCCCCTGGTATCTGGCAATGTTGTGCTGTTATTGCTATTGTTGTTGTTGTTGATTATTATTCCTATTACCATTATTATTAATGTGACATGGTGAAAAGCTGGCACTGTAGTAATCACATCGCTATTTATTTACCGTTGCGTACATCTCAGTTTCTCTCCCTTGCCACCCCGTGTCACGCAGCCTCTCAGCGCAACGCACCCACAAGAGCATCCCGCGTATACAGAGGAGCGCGAGGGCGCGCGGACCAAGGGACAGGGTGACGCTTTTAAGGGAAGAGCCTGGCAGGAAGGCTGGCAGCACAAGGGAGGGTGCAGACGTGGTCCCATGCCGTTGCAGCCCCCTGAGTTCTGGTGACCACCCCAAAGAGCAAAGGGCTTGAGGGCACAGAGAGCCAAGAGCTGGTGGGAGAAAACCTGTGTCCCCGCTTTGCTCTTCTCTCTCCTAAACCATCATCTAAACGGTTAGAGTTGAATGACGATTTAATATCTATGATCACGTTTTGTGTGAAAATGTCACTCCATACTCACTCTGGTTTTCTTCTTCCTTCACCATCCTTCCAAAAAAAAAAAAAAAGGCCCCACAGCAAACCTGTTACGCTTTCAAACATTCAAACATGAAGCAGCAATTTGTCAAACATTGCAAGCCTCACCAACAGAGACGTGACAAAGCCACTGCAGCAAATTTCACGGTAGGAGCAACTTATAAGGAATGCCATAATTAACAAGCAATTATCTGCTGTGATCAATACAGCTATTTTACAAATGAAACTTAAGAACCCCTTAATAACTGGTGAGTTATTAGCTGGTTGATACCAGCTCCCACAAGCCACACTCGTACATGAGAAATGCTGTGGTTTGCCCCAAAATGACAGGCTAAAACGCTCTTTTTGATGCGATGACGCTCTGAAGCTGTGGCCGAGTGTTCTGTCTGGCTTCGAGAAGTGAAAGACGGCAGTTGTGCCAGACAGACTTTTCGCCACTGAATGCATTCCCTGCTGCTGCTCTGTAACACAAACACAGCAACAGAGAAGGAACCAGCAGGAGCACGTTGCATTTCATGCCAAGATGGCCAAGTCGAGCCAAACCCTCCTGACCTCTCAGACCCTACAACTCAGTCCGACCTCTCTTTCCACACACATACTGACCTGATAGTCCTTTCTAATGGGACCATCAACAGACTTTCCTTCTCCAGACACATGTAGGGAGAGACGAGAGTCACTGTGACCCCTGAAGTGTAAACACCGAGCACGGAGGGTGAAAAAAACCTCTTAGTGACCGACCTTGCTTTATTATTTAGTACTCACTGTGCAAAACACAGCTATTTGTCACAGCCCCTTCCTTCTTTTTGCTCCGTCGTCATCTTCGAAATGAGTTACGAGGAGACTTCGCTGCGAGGGCAGTGTTGACCCCGGGCAGTCAGAAGCAGGGCAGATGGATTCCAGCGGCCCTTTTGGGAGCTGCCGATCCACACCCGACCCTCAGCCAGCCACTCCTCTGCAGAGTCTCTCTGATGCTGCAGCAAGCTGCTAAAATATTTAACCAGTGCCCGACAGTCGTGCATCCTTGCTGTTATTTCCATCGCTGTAACAATGAAAATCAATGCAGGAAATGCATGTGGGGATTTTCACATTTATTTTTACAGTAAAACCTGTGATTTCTACCCGAGGCTGAGAAAGAGCAGCCAAGACACACAGGGGTTGGCTCACATGATTTGGACTTTGTTGCAATATTCAGGGGTCTGTTTTCCCCGCTGAGCAGATTCATTTACTATCTGGCAGATGTAAGATGAACCACCCGGACCATGGAAGGAATTTGCTCCTTCTGTGGCTGGGAATGGGGGTACAGCAGCATCTAGCACCTCATTTCGTTCACTGAGTGTGCCGTTACTGCACCCCACAAGCCGCCCTGCCAGCGGCGTGACGCGCAGAGTGTGTGCGTGAGGACGCGTGCACGCATTGCGCACAGGTCACGCCGAAGGTGCAGGTGCGCCGCTGGCGCTGCAGAGCCGGGCACCGGCAAGAGGAAAGCCCGCAGGACGCCTGCCAGCATCGCTCCCTTCGTACGCGTTATTATATAGTCTCTGTTATGTGGTTATATGGTACGGTATTTCTTAACCAGCGAAGAGAAAGATCTCGTTCCCAGCACCGTCTACATTTTGAATGTACGACTTTGAAAGCTTAATCACATTCTTTTCACCATGCCTTACGGTTTATATGTATTTGGGGGGTTGCTGCTTTTTTGTGTTCAGTCATTTCACTGTCAAGTTAAGCTTAATATTATTAAAATTGCTCCGGCTCCCTCTACTTAAAATTCTCCGGTTACAGTATTTTGGGGAAAGAAGTGCGAAGTCAGTTGCTTTCTCCTATTTTTTATTTGCCTCTACTGACTCATGAGATCAGCAG
>NW_010558593.1:0-303 GCF_000687285.1 Phaethon lepturus
TTTTTTTTCCTCCCTTTCCCTTCCTTTTTTCCTCTTACACTTGGAGTAGCTAATTGGATAGGAAAACACTAACTGCGGGCTGGGATTACTTCATGCTCTTGCAATGCTGTTTTGCTGTTCGATTGCAATCCTTTCGCGTGAAAAGAGCCTTGCCTGGCCGTGTTGCCCCGGCCGCCCTGAGAGCGTGTTGCCCCTGTGCCGCCAGCGCCTCTTTTTCTTAACAGTTTTTCACTTTTAAGGGAGATTTCGCTGTCTCCGTGGTTGCGTTGGGTTCAGAGGAGATCTGCTCATGTGAACGGTTCG
>NW_010558593.1:334-12145 GCF_000687285.1 Phaethon lepturus
TAATTCCGGCGCGTTGCTGTGTGCCCTGAGGCTTCCTCCGCTGGCAGGTTAATTCCATCGCTAGGGCTTCTTTTCTTTTCTCTCAAGGATATTGCTGTAGAAAATGTGAGATCCAGTGAGGTGACGGTGCCGTGCTTGGTTTGCTAGCAGCGGGCTGTTTTCTCCCCAGCCTGATGCCCAGGGGAGGGAGTCCTGGCTCCTGCAGCCATGGGCCGTCATGCTGTGGAGCAGCTCTGAGCTCTGCCTCGTCCCCCTGGAGATTATTTTCCTCTTCTGTTGCTGAAAGTTGGATTTCCTCAGGTTTGTCTGAGAATGGGGGAACAAGGAAAGTTCCTATGTAGGTAGCAGTGAAATTCAGCCAGCCGATCCAGCTGAAATGGCTCCCTGAAGAATACAGTATGTCTAGATGTGCTCTCTGACAATTTTATTCCTGAATATGAGCAAGAACTTATGTATCTCCTTAGAGAAAAAAGACTGAGGAGGTGAGTCCTGGATGTTGATTCCTTTAGGCCAGAAGTTATCAGGATGCTTCAACGTGGAGCTGGTGCTTGGCTTGGCTGGATATCTGTTTGCCTTCCTGAAAATCGTGCGAGCGAAGGACTGGTTTGTGTCTGTCTCATGCTCAACTTTCCTGCGTGGTCCCCTTCAAAACGGGATGCGAAGGGTGGTGTTCGGGAGCAGCTCGCTTATCCTTGCTGTCTTTCCCCTACAGGTACTTTTTCTTGCTCTCCTCTGACAATTACATCAGTAAAATGGGGAGGGAACGATTTGTCTTCCTTCTTTATTGTAAATATTTTACCTGTCAAACAGTAACCGTAGAAATAATTAAAACCAAGGAAAGTTGCTTTGTACATCTTAAACCTGGGCTTCCCCTGATGGTATCATCCTCCGGGGTGCGGCTGTTTTGCTTTACTTGCCTGAATTAACTTTACTGCAGTATTGAGAACTCCCATGTGGTCCCTGGAAGTCATCCTGCATTTTGAGGAGTTTAGGACTTGCTGAGCAGTTGCTTTTCTCTTCCCTAAGAGGTAGTGCTGTTAGGTGGGAAGTTTCCTAATCCAAGCCCGTCCCTGGGACCTGGAAGTTGACCTGGGACCTTTGCAGCTTTCACCACAGCAAGGATGGTTTTGGTTGATCCGCTTTGTGGTTTGGGTTTTTTTTTTGTTTGTTTGTTTGTTTTTTTAAAGTTGCTTGTCTCATCTAAAGTTATGAATACTTGATAGTTCTCATAATAGTTGCATGAATTGACTTAGGTCCTTCCCTACCCCTTCCTGCTAAGCAAAAATCCACATCTATTTTGATGCTAGCAGCAATTGTTCAAATGTTTCCCAGACCCAGGGTACCTACAGTCCATTTGTGTTTGCACGCTGGAGCCGTGTCTGTCTCGGATGCTCTTCTCCAGTGCAAGGAGAAGGGGCTGGAGGTGTAGGGGAGGGAAAAAAGGCAGATGCTTTTGGTGAGGTTGCTCCATGCTGCAGAAGAACCAGAGCCTCTGCAAGGGAAGTGGTGCAATCTTGGTGTCTCTTCCTGGAGAGCAGCTTGTTTTGGGATGAGGCATCTGCTGCCCTGCATAGTGCAAGGAGCTATCATAACTTTCTCAAAGTGACATCTGCTGCAATGTTAGTGGGGAGCAAGCTGTACTTTTGATGCTCATCTGGGTGAGAATTCGGTGACAACGTGTTGTGTGCTCGTAGAGGACAATTAAATCAGTGGTGGGAAAGGGGCGAGATGTTATCCTCGGTGTGGGAGTCATTACGGCAACGGGTCTTTCAATTATGAGCCTTTTACCTCCAGCGAGTTATAACATGAGAGAAAACACTCTTCTTGTTAGCTTTAAGGATTTAATTTTTTTAAGAGGGCAAATGATTATTTGCGCAGAGCTCAGCCACAGTAATTCTCCTACTGTCCCCCACTTCGCAGCATCGCGGGCGTTGGGATTGCAGGGGGGCCGCGCGGCGCAGAGGCAGGCGTTGGCAGCCCACGCTGCTCCGCTCCACTCCAAGCAGTGGAAGGGTCTGTGTGTCTGGAGTCAGCAGCAGTGTGGCTGGGGAAACCCGGGCGGTGCTTGGAAGGACGACTGCAGGGGATGTCACTTGTGGTGGGGAGCTGAGCCAAAGCCTAACGGGGAGCCCTGTCCGTCCTGGCTCCCGGCAGTGGGAGCTGGCGAGGGCTTGGGAATGCCCTTCGGTGCAGCGCTGGCAGTGCCTGCCTGCTCTCTGGCTGCCGCAGCGCTGGGGCACGGCCGCCGCCGCTGCTCATGGGGGCTTGTGTCTCTCCCGAAAGGAGAAATGTGCGTTGGCCGCTTCACCAGCCTCGGACTGAGCTCGAAGTGCTGCGGCAGTGAGAGCCAGCGTTGTGCTCAGCTTGGGGTGGACTTTCTCCTCCTTACAGGCTGCATCCTCTCCAGGCTGTACTTCCCTTCTGGCTTGATTCAAGTCTCTCCCTGCTTTAGTGTTGAGATGTTAGATGACGTCTTCATGGTCAGCTGTGGCAGGTGAGTGATGCTGTATCTTGCTGAGGCCGTGCAAAATGCCACAGCCTGTGTGCTGGGGGCTGCAGACCCTAGAGCAGGAGCGTCAGTCCCTGCAGCTCCCGGCCCTGGGCAGCCCCAAGACCCTGCTGCCCTGGGGCTACTGCTTTCCTGCATCCCCATGCCTGTCTGCTCAGCAAATGCTGCTGGAGCCTCTCACTATTTTGTGTGGTTGTCTCAAAACCTCCCAGTTATCCATGTCTCATTGGGTCAGAATGAGAGCATGTGGGCCAAATCGTGCCCGCCCACTGAGGGCCAAGGCACTGGTTAGTTTTTTGGGGATACAAAAAGCTATGAAGAAAGGCCGTGTAGCTGGAGGATGGGCACAGAGCTGGGGGACAGCAGTGCCATTTCAGTGGCACCGAATTGTCCCGGGCAGGGTTACAGGGTGGGCTGGATGCTGTTGCTTGGGTGGAACCAGTTATTGTGGTCTCTGCTCCCCTTTGGCTGCTGGGCTGAGTGGGAGAGGGACCTTTGTGGCTGGGGCGATCTGACTGCCTTGCTGCTCCTCTCCCTCCCTGAGGGAAGGGCTGGCAGTGCATCCTGGTGCTCTGATGCCGTTCGAGCCATGCTTTGCTCAGCGATGTGTTGTCACTGAGAGCAGGGGACTGGATTCAGCTGCTTGGATCCACCCGTGGTTGACCTTGCTCCACGATGGTGCCTGTAGGAAAGGTAGTGCAAGAGCTTCCCTCTCTGGGGAGTAAGGGTCCGCTCTGCTGAGACCCCCACGTGGGCAGGGGGGATTGTACTTGTGCTTGTGTCCCCTTTGGAGGGATGGCTGACACGTGGTGGTACTAGAAGTGTGCAGCCCTATTGGGCTGTGGTGGTGGTGGTCAGAGTTGCCCACTGGTGCTCAGAGCCCGGGGCGGGTGGGTCTGGCACAGCTTGCTCTAGGTGGAGTGTTTGCACTAGGCAGCCCAGGCTTTCAAAAGCTTTAATAGGTGATTACTTTTTGTTTTAAATTGGTGGCTTCGTTTTTTTGACCTTTGAAAGCTTTTCATGTGTTAGCTTATATGTAGGAAATGTAATTTTTCAACATGGGCTGAGAAACGGTGAGTTCTAGCTCTGAAGCAGGATGACCGATGTGATTTTGGGGGGGGGGGGATGTCTAGCAGAGCTCATTCAGTGTGAAACAAAGCTTCGGTACTGGGCTGAGATCCTCTGCTTCAGAGAGTCTGTGTTTGCATGACAGTGGAGTTGAAAAGGGGAACTGAGAGAATTGGGTAGAATTGTTTTCTTTTGATGGCTGTGAAGCTCGCGGAAAGACACCGAGGCACAAGGGCTTCCAGACTTAAAGAAGTTTTTTGGTAGTCGCTGAAAAGTAGCTTGAGAGGAAAAAGCAAATGTTAAAATGATGGAAGCTGAGGACTGCCTGTACTCCTTAGGACTTGTCCCTGTTCCCCCCACAGCTGCCGTGGGTCACAGAGCACCCAGACAAACACCGTGTGCATACCTGCGAGTCACTGTAGTGCCAGTACCTAGCCTGGTTGTGGGGATGCGTGGTAGATGTACGCAGTATAAAACCCTATTCTTGCTCTGTTTTCATTTACAGGAGGTATCTGGGGACAGCATCACCTCAAGGCACGTCGTGCTCGTGGCGTGCATCAGACTCAGCTGTGGCAGAGGATGACTCTGCCTCTCGGAGCATCCAGAGTGACGCCAGGAGAGCTGCCCACGCATGTGAGCCCACAAGTGGTAAGTCAGGCAGGACAGCTGCCTGTCTTGCATTTAGTGTTTTGTAGAGTGCTCGGAGCATACATATATGGACAAGAGACCCCGTAAGTCCCTCAGAGATGTTAGTTCTGCTTCTTTCACTTGCAAGTTCTCCTCTCTGCTGTATACTGGTGTGCCCTTAAGATGGGGAGAGTGCAGTTGTCCTCTGACTGTGCTCGAGCTTCTTAGTTTTGGCCTCTTTTCTCTGCTATTTTGCTGTAAAATTGTCTTTTTCTAACAGTAAAGTACAGAGGGGAAATCGGACTAATGTCTTCCTTAAATGCATTTTTTGGGTCATAAGCTGAGTACATCAGTACTGCTTATTAACCTGTGTATCTGACTTGGTTGGGGACTGTAAGGTGCACGCACACAAAAAAAAAATGCCCGTAACCTGACAGCAGATGCAGGCGTTCAGTCTGCCCTACTAGATGCAACCCTGCAATGCCGTGAGTGCTTGCAGGTGGCCAGGGATCTGCCTGGAGTGTTTGAGCTCCAGACATGCCTGTAGCCTGTGGGGACCAGAGAGTCATCTCCTTTTGTGCAGGCTTTTCCTCATCTGTGAGATGGGGAGAACTGTTTTTCTTGGCTCCCCAAGAGCAGAGCTGTTAAGACCTTGTCAATTAGTGATTAGCAAGTGCCCGGAGGCTTTTAGCCGCAGGGTAGAGGGAATGGCAGGGGTGGGGTTACGTGGCAGCAGTATTTTTAGGTCTCTTTGTCCCTACTGTTGCAAGCACAGAGGAAAACCTCAGCTCGGGCTTGAAGCTGTGTTGTGACTGTGCCATAGGTGGTGGTACGCAGCCCTGTGAGCAGATGATTCGGTGATTCCAGTGGGTTAAATCAGGCACTGGCTGTGGGTGATGCTGAGCGAGGAGCGTTTAAAACCCCTGTGCTGCAGCCTGCTTCCTAATTTTGGGGGTTGTGGCGAGGTGGGTGTTGGTCTCTTTTCCCAAGTAACTAGCGATATGACGACAGGAAATGGCCTCAAGTTGTGGCAGGGGAGGTTTAGATTGGATATTAGGAAAAATTTCTTTACGGAGAGAACTGTCAGGCATTGGAACAGGCTGCCCAGGGAGATGATGGAGTCACCATCATTGGAAGCGTTCAAAAACGTGTAGACGTGGCACTTCGGGATGTGGTTTAGTGGGCATGGTAGTGTTGGGTTGCTGGTTGGACTTGATGATCTCAAAGGTCTTTTCCAACCTTCTGTGATTCTATGATTCTAATCTGGCTGCTGCTACTCTCTGGGGTCCCAGCCCTCTCCCTCCTGAGCAGCAGGATCCATGTCCCAGCCCTTAGGGTGTCATTCAGGGGGGCTCTTCCCTCTGCTTCATCATCAAAACCTGATAGACTGTATCTTCTCCTTTCCAGGCGTGAGAAGAGGCTCACTTGCTGGGGCAGCCCAATCCCCATGCTCTGAGGCTGGTACGTGCTGAGTGAACGTGGGTGTACTCCTGTTCGGGGCTCCTGGCGGTGTCTGCACATTACGCTGAGGTGAGATTACCATGTTAAGTACACTAATCCTCCCAAAGGGGAAAGGCAAAACATAATCTGGGAGGTGGCTCTTCATGGAAGTAGTTAAGAAGGATCCTTGCCAGGATGCAAGTGTGCTGGTCCCTCATGTCGGGGGGTACTGACTCGAGAGCAGCTGGTAGCTTTATTTTGTGGCTGATGCCTGTTAAAAGAGGGGAGGTGTGCGAGCTGCTGGTCAGCTCAGTGGCGTATTTCTTGGGGTTAATAACCATGGTGTGAAATGTCACTAAATGGCAAAATCTCTAACTGCTGTCAGGCTTTACAATGAGTCTGGATGTCCAAAGTTGATCTCCTCATTCAAGAAGAACTGAGACGTGGGTTTGTGATTAAGGAGGTGGAAACCTGCTGTGCAGGTCTGGCAGGGATCCGCCTTGGCTGGGGCGTACCCGCTTGTCCTGGTGCCTGCTTTGAAGAGGCACGGGGGAAGGCTGCTCCGCACTCCGCACCTCGGGCTATTGTTTCTGGCTGGGCTGGGTTGTGTTTCTCCCTGCTCGCTTACAGCATCGGATGCAGATTGCTTCCCAGGGAACAGCGCTCTGGATATGCGGAGGCTGGCTTGGGTTTCCTCCTATGCAAAATGGTTATAGGAATGCACCGAGCTCCTTTGTAAAACAGCTTGAGATCTAATGAGAGACATCACTATGTAAGAGAAAAATATTGTTAGTGAGTTACATCGTTAACAAGGTCAGATCATTGCCTTGTAACAAAATTAGTTTGTTTTGCTCTAATCAGTTTTAGTAGCTAGAGTGCTTAATAATTACTCATGTCCTTATGAAAGAGATGGGACAGCATGAGTATAGCTGCTGGCAGAGTTCTCCGGCTCTGAAATGAACTGTGCAGATTATTTTGGGAAGACATCTTTCCAGATGCACAGGGCCCCTGGGGTGATGCTGGCAGAACCCAGCTTCAGCCAGGAACGACCATGGTCTGTAGCACGGCTCCTCTGTGAGGAGCTGTCCGTTGGGGTGTTCAGAGAAGCATTAGCAGCAGGAACATCTTTGGGCTCTGCTGCTGCCTGCATGTTTACCATCCCATTTGACATGCAGCATGCTGGGTGTCTCTGCACTCTTCTTTCTTTAGTCTGTGTAAATTGTCAAGACCCCAGGGCTGTCAAATACATCCACTCTCCAAAACAGAAAATGTCCTCCTAAGTATTTGCACCCCTAGTATCTTTTCTTTGGGTTTTTTTTGGGTTTTTTTTTTTTTTTTCCCCCTCTGATGTCAGTGGTGTGTTCCCTGAAAAGACAACCTGTGGCGGCCAGGATGATGGGCAGGGTGGAAGGCAGCTCGAGAGGACAGAGTGCTGAGAGCCGCTGCTCCCCTTGCGCGCTGGTGGTGACTTGGCTGAGGAGACATGATTGTCCGCGGGCCATGCTTTTCCTTACAGGTGTGATGGCTGTGCACGTGCCTTCTGCATATCCAGCTGCTGCACGGCAAGAGAAGAGCTGTGATGATGGGCAGCAGCAGGCACCTTCTCCTGTGCGTGGCTCAGGGGAGCATGGGGTGGGCTGTGAGACTGCAGGACCTACCATGGCCTTGGTCTCCCTTGGTAGACCTGTAGCTGTAAACTGAGTCAGGGTGTAGCTTCTGGTCAAAATTCAGGCTGAACTCGACCATCCCATGTGTGCTGGAGGTGAGTGGTTCTTCTCCAGCGTCTGCCTGGCAGCACCCCAGAAGCGGGACAGAGGGAGAGCAGAGCTGCAGCTCCATGGAGTTGGTGTGGGGAATGGCTCCTGCCGGTGTTGTGGCCTCCATTTTCTTGTGCTCTCCCTTCTTCATGGGTCCTCGTAGGAAACCTGGGTCCTGCTCTTTGAGTGCACACAGCTCAGCAGCTTATGTTCAAGTTGTCATGTTCTGTGAGGGACTTTCTGCAAAAGGACGAGCTCATGCTGCAGCCCCCAGCTTTTCCTACCCTTAACCCACTTGCTGACTTCAGCTAAAATATTATTAATTCTTGATATACTTTCCATTTCTTTCCTAGTATTTCCTTCTGGCTTGGTTCAGATATATTTTTTTTCCCCTGAAATTGAGGGAACTGATGTTGGGTAATGTCTCTCTCTCTTGGAGGGGTGCCAGGTATATTGGAGCTCAGGCAGTTGGTAGGCTGTGATCTCTGCACCTTAAGGTTTGACTGTCTAACTGGCCATAAACGGTGAAGTATCATTTGTTCAGAGCACAGAGGAGGCTTCCTGGGTGTTCTGCTCCGTCAGTGCTCCCCCACCACCTGCATGGGGTGTTGGAGGTGACGATCTCATGGACTCTTCCCTTTATAAGAGCCAGTGGGAGGAAACGCTTGAATACAAGTTTGTGTACTTGATGCCATGTTTGTAGGTTCTAAATCCAGCTTCAGAGATTTGAATGTTGCATGGACCTGCTCCTCTGCTGCTGCTTGTCTGTGTGGTGAAAGCTCAGGCTGGGGCTACGATAGCTGAGCTGCCATCTCTGGTAGCCCTCCTGCTCCTTCCCGTACCTTCGCTCTGCTTCTCCTCCTGTGGTGAATCAATTGAAGAAGCTGAACAGACAAAGCACCCCATACTGGTGTTGTAAGGTGACGTTTTTTTAGTCCCTGGGTCCAGAAGCACTAGTGTGGGTGCAGGGAAGGGGCAGCTGCAGGACTTGATGTTTCTCCTTGATGAACTTTGTGAGATTCCTCTTGGCTCATTTTTCCAGCCTGTCAAGATTCCTCTGAATGGCAGCACAAGCCTCTGGGACAGACTCAATGTCTTGATATTCCTCCTGGGCCACCTGCCCTTGCTCCCACTCTTTGTGTACTTTCTTTCAACGTCCGAGATAAGTGAGGAGCTCCTTGCTCACCCGTGCGGCGCCCCTGCCACTACTGCTTGGTTTCCAGGAAGTGGAGATGGATCATTCGTGAGCTTGGAGGACATGATCCATGGCCATCAGCTGGGTATCCTGGACTGCTGTTCTCCCCAGAACTGTGTCCCATGGGATTCCTCCAAGCAGGTGCCTGAACAGGCCAGTGTTTGCTCTCCTGGAGTCCAGGACTGTGGTCTGCAGGCTAGTTGTCCTGTTCATTCCTCTTGGGATCCTGAACTCCACCATCTTGTGGCCACTGCAGCCAAGGCTGCTCATGACCTTCGCATCCCTGACCAGTTCTTCCTCGTTTGCAAGTACTAGGCCTGGCAGAGTGTCTCTTCTCGTTGGCCCCTCGCTCTCCTGTGTCAGGGAGCTGTCATCAGTGCTCTCCAGAAACTGCCTGGCTTGCTCGAGCCCTGCTGTGGTGTTGCTCCAGCAGATTTTGGGGTTGCTCAAGTCCCTTGTGAGGACCGGGATCTGCAAACATGAAGCTTCTTCCAGTTGTCCGAAGGTCTCATCTACTCTGTCCTGATCAGGTGGTCTGCTGCAGACACCCAGCACAATGTCACCCATGTCGGTCTGTCCCCCACCCGTTGAGAACTTAAGCTCTCAGCTGGCTCAGTGGCTGTCCTAAGGCACAGCCCCATACACTCCAAGCAGCTCCTCCTCCTCACTGTCCCACGTAGCCCACATCCGTCCATCGCAGCACTTGGTCATAGCAGCTGTCCCACCATGGCTGTGGTCCTGGTGAGGCCGTAGCCTCGGCTGTGCCCTGGACCTACCACTCCGGGCAGTGGGGGAAAGCCACGTCCCCACCACAGCACCCTGGACCGTGGCGGCTCGAGCTGTGCTCTGCCTGCACCAGGGGCCTCTCCTTTAATCGGTTTTGAATTTCCCACGTTTTAATTCCATTGAATATCCTTAATTCCTGTGTCACGGAACAAGGAGAGCTCTGTACAGAAAAGCTCCGTTAGACACGTGTATTTTGGCAGTTCTAAAAATACACCTCGCTCGCTGATGCTGGTGCGGGGTAACCATAGCAACGTGGGTCCAGGAGCAGGGTTAAAAACAATTGCACCAATTAAGGGGAAAATAGAACTGTTAAAGCTTATAAAACCTAAAAATGAAGAAAAAAAAAAAAAAAGCAGCAACAAACACTGTGCACGATGCTGTGGTCCCTGGGCCATCTTGTATCGGCTTGATTGACGCTGTCCCTCTTGCGCTTCCCAGGAGCATTCCAAGTGCATGCCGATAACCTTGCTGTCCCTGCAGAGCATCCGGCCTGTTGGTCCGCGCGACGCGGCCGCCCCGTGCACCCGCGCGTACGGCTCCCAAACCAACAGCAGCAAAGCAAGATTAAACAAGGGGTAGATGCGGGAATGCATCTTCTTGAGAATGAAGTGCGCTGGATCAAAGGGCAGCCCGGCTGCAATTCGGGGAGTGTTTTGAGGGCAAAAGCTCTGTCTGAAGAGCAATTTTGGGCTGCGGTGTTGGCCTGTGCAAGGGGGGCAGATGTATGTTAAAATTCACATGCTGAGCCAAAGCCCCTCAAAACCAATGGTGAAGCTTTCATTGATGGATTAGCTCTGGGCTGGGAAAGCAGATCTGGTGAAAGCTGCCAGATGAGCACGGAAGTGAAGGGCTAATTTCGTTCAAAATATATTTGCTTTAATTGTCCTTGCTGAGCCTCGGCCAGGGTCAGAGGAAGCCTCAGGAATGTGCTGCTAGCCTGCCTGCTGGGGATGGCACTGGGAAGTGTCTCTCTGGCTAGAAACTTCCACTGGAGCAGGCTGGGCAATCTGGTCCTTCAAACAGCTTGAAATGAAGATACTTCAAGCACCTTTTTGCTATGCCTCACAGAAAAATATAATGGAAGGATTCGGAGTGTCTCTTTCCAAAATATTCCAGGGTTTTTGCAGATGTTGCGGGTGTTTACCCTCCCTGTCTGGCTGTACTTTGCCACCACGGTGTGCTGATGGCGTCCCATGTTTGTTGGGTGCTGGGGGCAAGGAGGATTGGGCGCAAATATGCCTCTGCCTCCTGCTCTGGGAAGTTTCTGATGCTGGAGCAGAGAGTGGCGAAGCTGCTGCTGCCTGTCCCTGGGCAGGCTCCTGCCCTGCCTGTTCTCCCCAGGACTGCTCGGCTCCAGGCTTGATCAGTCCCACTGACCCTAAAGACCCGCTGGAAGCTTCTTGCTGTGTGTGGAAGCACTGGAGAGGAGGGCCCCAGGGAGGGATACCGGTCGCTTACTGGTGTTGCTTGTCCCGAAGTGCCTGGGCATTGCCACGGAGCCAATACCGGTGGAGGAAAGGTTGAGGTTAAAACCACGCAGGGCTTGCAGCGGTGGTTGCAAATCAGAGGTCTGCGGAGAGGAAGGAAGCAGGGGCCGTGCAGCTGTGCTTGGAGGATGCTGCGCCCACTGGAAAGCAGCAGCGGGGTCTTCCGAGACAATTTAGGTGAAGGAAGCCGCGATGAAGTCACCGGTTTACTTGGCGTGGTGGTGGCAGGAGGTGTCGTTAGTGGTGCTGGTGGGGGTGGGATGAGAAGTTCAGATTAAAGGTAGTGAGGAGGCAAACGGGTACGGCTGTCTTGTGTGCACAGGGCACCGTGCCTGGTGCCTCTACCTTCACCAGAGAGGGACCTCCACGCCTCTGGGAGCCGGTCCTTACCCTCCGCTGGGTGTGAGCGAAACCTTGGCTGTGCCCTGTGAACGCAGGCTGAGCTGGTGGTTTGGGCATGACTTCAGGCAGGTGCAGTGGGGCTGGCATTAATCCCTGGGGAAGGCAGGCGTGGGTTCTCCTGGGGATGCTCGCTTTGCCGGTCCGGGGGCTCCAGGCGGTGGCATAGGTCCAGGGCAGTGGAAGTGCAGCCCCCTGTGATCCTGCAGCAAAACCTTCCACTTGCAGAGAAGCTCTGGACAGGACGGGGATTTAAGTCTTTAAACTGGTTTAGGCAAATTTAAAAAAATTTAGGGTGGATGTCTTTAACTCGCTTTGAATTATGGTTTGCATCAATTTGGGTTAATTGAGCTGGAGGCCACCCGGTAGCGTGTTTTTTTTGCATAAGTTAAACCAAAAGTGTGCATGAAACTGTTTTGGAAACTGGGCCGGGCTGGGGAAGAGGCAGAGCTGAAGGCGGGACGCAGGGGAGGGCTCGAGCACGCCTGGTGACAAAGCTGGCGGTGCACGAAGGTGCCGGGAGCCTTCCCAGGCTCCGACTTG
>NW_010558593.1:12256-22119 GCF_000687285.1 Phaethon lepturus
ACCCTGCGGTGAAGCTGGCGTGGTGGGGTTTAATAGGGACTGGGCAGCCACGTGCTCTGGTAGCATCGAGCTTGCTGCAAGGGTGACTGGCTGGTCTGGAAGGACGTGTGCGTAGATCGCCGAGGCGTCACGGCGCAGCTGGACCTGGCCACCCTCGGAGCCGCGGGAGCTCTGGCAGGTGCAGGTTTGGCTCGAAGCCTCGTTGGACGGGAGGGAGGAGGGCAGCGAAATTTCACCCTGCTCCGCAGGCTGCTTGGGACAGGCTGTCCCGAGGCTGGTCCTTTCCGTGTCGCCTCCTCTCTACCTGTCGCATCTCGCGCATGTGGCGCAGCTCCAGCGCCGTTCAGCGCCGCTTCTCCTGCGTTACTTTGCAGGCAGACTGGGGCACGGTGTGTGTCTGGCCCATCAGCTCTCCGTGACACTTTCGCCGGCGGCTCTGGCGGTTGGTGTCCGTGAGCCTCTCCGTTCCCCTTAGCGGGAATGCTGCAGATGTGAAGTTTTATGCTTTCTTCTTTTTATTGCTACCGCTGCTTCGGCGGCCACGTCCCCTGTGAAACGGCTCTGCACTTCCAGCTGGGGCTGCAAGAGGGGCTGCAGGGGGATGATGTGTGTGTGTGGGGGGGAGAGGGGAAGAGGCAGCGTAAAGAGCTACTGTTCCCTCCCTGTGAGGTGTAATGTCAAGAGGATTTCTTATAAAGTGTTCTTGCCCTATTCCGGTAAAATTAAAATTAGTTCTAATTAAGTGGAGGTTAACCTCCACTGTGCATGCTGCAAATTAATGGAATGTGCGATTAACTTATCTTGCAGCACTAGAGGTTCTTGAAAATGACTTGGAAAGAAATATAGCCCTGTATGTGGTTTGATTTTTTTTTTTTTTAATTTATGTTAATAGTTCAGGTTTGAATTAATTAATTTTAAATTATGGACCTTTGATCTTTTTTTTTAACCACTCCTGCTTCTGCAGCTTAAGTATATCTTGCCAATTCTTCTCCCTTTGTAGTGAAATGACTTGGACAAGAGCACACGATATGATAAAAACCACGCTAACTACACCCTGAACCACAACTGTGCCGAAGCATGTCTTGTCTCCGTGGTGCGGGTGTGCGCGGTGGGGCCATCCCTGCCGCTGCTGGTGCCCCCTCCAAGGGGAGGGCTGCAGCAGGATCCGGAGGTTTAGGGGAAGACAGTACACTATATCATCTTGGCGTGAGTTTTGGGGGTAAAAGCCATCTTGTGGATTTTTGCTTTATTTTGGAAGCGGTAATTTGGATTTGCAGTCATGTGTTTTGAACATAGCTTCATCTTTTCTGGACAGTCACCTGTTGCTGTGTAACTTTCCCTATTGCAATACTCCGGTGAGCACAAGCGGGTCATGCTTGGTTTGGTTTACCGAAGTTTACCTTGAGGAAAATCCAGTGTGACCTTTGCATGAAAGCTTGCATGTCCACTCACAGCAAGCTCCTGCCACTTGTGTGCCAAAGTCAGGGGAGTGAGGGTCTGGTTTAGGACTGATTTGGGGTGCAGCATGCTAACTCATAAAATTAAAACAGCAGACATCGTCTCAGAAGTTTCCCAGTCCCTGCCAGAGCATTGACCTTGTGAGGCTGGCTTCAGCTGAAGCCAAATCTTCCCAAGAATGGCTGTTTTATCCAAAAAAACCCCCAGCTTCCTTTCCCTGCGTGTTCCCAAGCTGTGGAGACCCACGGGTGTCTCTGGATCCAGATCCAAGCCTGCCCTCCTGGGTCCGTGTCGATGGCCCTGCTCCTGGCAGCCCGCTGCTCTGCCTACGTGGGAAGCTTTGGTCACGCTGTTCCCAGCTCCTTATCTCGGGGTGCAGGGACTGGCTGGGGCTTCACCATGGTCACCATCCAGCAGACTGGCATTTCTGGAGGAGCAGGAGCAAGGTCTGGCTTTTCCATTCTGCGCTCGAGCCCTTCTGTGCGCCTGCTCTGGTTTGCAGCTCCGCAGGGCTGGTCCTTGAATGCTGGCTGTGCCACCTCCGGCTCCGGCAGGAAATTGCTTGTCCCAAAACTCAGCGTATCGGAGTCCCTGTGCTCAAACTTTCTACTTTGAAGATGAGTCCCATGCTGTTTTGCTGCTGCTGTTTGCTTTGGCTTGAGGTTGCTCTGTTTTCTGCATGTGTCTGGCAGTTGGGTTGCCCGGGGTGGTGGGTCTATCTGAGAACAAGCTTACTGGGGGCGAAGAGCAGGTGAGCTTGTTATTTTCTCAAACCAACTAAGTGGGATTTGGAGGAGGAAGCAAAAGGGAAGCAGCAGTTCCTAGCAGTGGTCTTGCTCTTCGTTTTCGTGGTCAGTTAACGTCGTCGCTGCTGCCTGTGTGGCAGGGGAGAGCACGGGGGGGCTTTTGCAGGAAGGGGGAGGAGATGCTGGAAGGGGCTGCCATGGGAGGTGGTGCAGCAAGGGGTAGGAGATGCTGGAAGGGGCTGCCATGGCAGTCTCTTCTTCAGCAGAGTGCCCTTGGTGGATCGGGCGCATTACCCAACCCTTGTGCTGTGTGCTGCTGTTGGGCAGTTTTGGGGGCCCCAGCGTGTCCAGGAGAAGAGAGAGGCAGTCTGAAACTCTGTAATGGTGACGCTTTGGAGCGATGGCCATCTCCCAGTGTGGGCTACCCTGTGGGGTGGTGGCACGCAGCTCCCGGCCATGGCCCAGCCAGCGCTGGCTGCACTCACCTTTTTTGGGGTTGAGGGGGGCAGCTGTCGGTGCAGGAGGGCGCGGTGGCTGGGGCTGGAGAGGGGACTCTGCGGTGCTGAGCCCTCTCCAGCAAGCTGGAGGGACTTTCCTTCGTCCTGGCAGGGTGGGGGAAGCTACCCAGCCTTTAATGCACATTTGTTTCTGCATTGCTTGCCCTTTTAACACATGATTGAAAACAGGCTGTAGGGGAGAGGGAGCGAGAGCTCTGTAATTGATCTACTGGGATCAGTCAGGAGCGTATCTTGGAGAACCAGAGCAGAGAAGGAGCATGTGGAGGGAGTAGATTTTGGTGGTGGTGATGGATCACCTGCCTGTGTGGATATCCAGACCCGGCTCTGAGGTGCTGCCGTACAAACTTAATGTGAGGGTCACAGCCTGTTGTGTTGCTGTTCAGTGCAAAGGGCTCAGGAACACCCCATGGTCTGGCATTTTGGGGAGGCTTTGGAGGAGGCTCCGGAGGTGCTTGCTGCAAACCTCACCTCCTGAGAGTGCTAGTGCTCACTTCTGGCAATTGCCTTGCCCATGCTGGCTCAGTCCTCTGGGGTGGCTTCTGCTGGGCTGTGGGAACAGTGGTCATTCACATGGACAAACTGGTGCATGTGATCTGAGCATCCGTCCCTGGGGCTGGCAAGGGGACAGTGACCAAGTGGGCACGGGAGCTGCCGTGGCGCCGGCAGTCCGGGTCCCCGTGTGCCTGCTGATGCTCTGTGGTTTCAGGGTGGTAACAGTGCTTCACTAGTGTTTTAGCTGAAGTCTTACGAAATCTTTGTATCTTAAGTGTACGTGACCTATTCGTCTCTCTTCAGGCATTGGGAAAATACAGAAGCATATTAGATAAACCACTACAAATATTTGCAGTTCCCTGAGAAAAGAGTTCTGTGAACCTTGAGGTTTCGCGTTGCGTGTGGTTCTTTCTTGCTCTGCTTTTCAGGTTCAGATCTTGAAGTGCTTGGCAGAGAGACAAGGCTGGCCTTTAACAGCCGGGGAATTAAAGGGCTTCATCACCTCTACTGGTCCTATGCCCCATGCTTGTGACTGTCTTGCAGTCTGCATGATGCTGGTATCTGCCAGTGCTGCGGGCGGCTGCATGTGATGGGCTCGAAACCCCTTGTTCGGGGGCTGATGCAGCAGCCAGAAGTGGAGTCCAGTAAAATCCCGGCAGCCTGGCCAAGTGCTGTGGGACCTGGGGCAGGGCCTCCTGTCCTTCTGCACCATCCCTTAGGACAAGGACACCTGGTAGGACTGTACGCAGAAATGGTACATAGAAATACGGAGGAGTTAAGCATGCTCCCAAGTAAAGAGATGGCGTGACGAGGTGGAGGAGTGTGCCTTTCTCAAGGGTGGGGTTGGTGTAAGGTATTAGGAAGCCAAGTTTGTGTCTCGGTCATGGAGAGCATTAGGAAAAGCCCCATGCCTGAGAGCAGTCTGTTGGCTGGAGGGGAGGGTGAGGTGCTGGTACGTGTGGGTGCGAGGGTACTGCCTTTACCCCCCTTGGAGCACCACAGGTTGAAACCCAAGGATGTTGGGTTTCAGCCACTGTTCATTGACTGACACGTCTGCTGCTTTGAATTCAGTAGTCTAGTCTTTCCATTCCACTCCTTTGAAACATGGAAGAAATTTTTCTGTGCCTCGGCACCAAGCAGATGGGGCGAGATGGGAAATTTCCAACAGGTGAGACAAGCTGTGAGGGTTGCTGAGGGATGGTGGCGTGGGTGCAGTCATGTGCTGCATCATTTATAAAACCCAGACACTTAAAAGCAGGGAAGTCTACAGTTTAAGGACATTATAAATCTTGTCTCCACCCATATCACAAACATGAAGCGTATTCTTCATACCCAGTGCAGAGAAAATTACAACATTAAAGGATCATAAACTCTCCTCGTTATTGGGCCATTAAAATTCAGGCACAACTAGAAATCCTTCTGCAGAAGGGACAATTGCAACAGGTCTGATCCTGGGAAAAGGGCTTAAGTGCAAGTAACTTGGCTTGGCATAATCAGAGGGGTTACCTGGGGCCATATCTAGTGACAGCAAAATTGGGGCCGGGGATGTCTTGCCATAGACCTAGGTGGGTTTTGAGAGCAGGGTGTGTACATAGACAAGCTCAGGATGTGCTAAACCTGTAGTCTGTGATCAGCTGAGTGTGCATCTGAGGATGTTCCCACTTCCCCTTCCCTCCTTCTCCTGTTTGAGCTGCGTACTCAACATCTGAGCTGAGCCCTGAGTTGTCACTTGTTCCCAGGTCACCACAAGCGATGCGAGATGTGTTTGCTGTATCCTCTCAGTCAGAGCCCAAGCGTAACAAGGTTTTCCAGCTAAGCTGTGCTTACAGGAATGTTCCCAGGAAATGTTTTCTGTGAGGGCTTGGAAATTCAGTTGTAAACAGAGATATCAGAAATATGTAATTATATTATTCCTCTCTTTCCTTTGGAACAAGGACAGCATTTCCAAGTGACAAAGCACTGCGGTCCCCCAAAGCTGGGGACTGGGTGTCCTCACTGGCAGAATGGCCCTGGTAGCCACCTCCAGAGTGGTGGCTGTGGCCCTGCCTCATGAGGCTTTGGGTCTGAGGTTGTGGGTCTGGCACCATTTGGGAGTGCTGTAGGCAGGGTTATGTCGGCATCTGGGAGGAAAACAGATCCTCTGCGTGCATCTCCGAGGGTCCTGTTCATCCTGTTTGGTTAGAGCCAACCCTACCCATCGGGCTTGTGCTGGGGCTTCTGCAGCCTCTGGGGTCGTGCGAGGAATGTGTGATTTCAGCTGCATTTAAGAAAATCTCAAATGTCAGCACGAAAGTCAGCATTTATGAAACTTCCTAAAATCGGGTTCAGGTAGAAGTTTTTACTTGTGCTTCTTCAGTATGTTTTCAGACACATCTCTCAACAGGCATATGTTTAGCTAGGACCTTTGGTCCTTAGAGCAGATATCTACACTATATTTGTATCCTCACCCTCACACCCTTCTCCCCCCTCACTGGAGGGTGCTGATCATTGCGCTGAAATTGATAAGAGGCTGCTGTCTGGATTTGAAAAGCAATATATGCTTTGAGTGGGACCTTCGTAAAAACTGCAAGGTCTCACTAGCTCTCAACAATCAGCTTTGAAAATTGTTGAATTTTTTTTTTTTTTTGCTTTGGATTTCTTCCAAACTGAGTGCTTTGGGGTTTTGCAAATGTTGAGAAGCAAAGACATCGCTTACACTAGGATCACAGAGTGTTTTAAGCAAAGCCTTCTGGTGAAGCTGCTGCCGCAGTGATCCTCCAGCACAATCTGTGTCAGAAACGTTTGTTTTCGTTTGCTGCACTGATCTCATGTTGGGATGGTCAATGGCTGTTTGCCCGAACTGCGTTTGTGCTGTCGGTCACAGCAGCAGAAGCGTGAGCTGGGAGCTTGCACTGAAGGACGCTGCACTCCTTGCACAGAAGAATTGAGAGTCTCCGAGCTTGATCCAGTTAGGCATGTGGGAGGTGCCCTCACGTGTGTCACTCCCTCGAGCTCCACCAGCCGGCTCTCCCATGGAGCCTGGCGTGTGCCAAGGGGTCCAGGTGCTGGTTGGGTGGTGGGATGCACCTGGAGAGATGCTCACGCATGCTGGTGGTGCAGCGCTCCTGGGAGAGCAGCACCCTTGGTCCCATGTGCTTGGTGCCCCTGCGGGGTTCAGCTCTACTGCTTCTTACCGATGGCACTCAGGCACTGGGAGAAGGGCCTTTTGGGTATTGGAAAGGGGATTGCGTGATAGAAGGCAAAGAGTAGGCTGCATGGTCGCCTTTGGGCTGTTAAGGATAGAGAAGTTGGCGGTGGGGCCACCCAAGGACTGGTTTGGGGGCTCCATCAGCAATCTGAAAACGGGAATGAACAGTGACCTGATCTAGGCTTACAAAATCATGAAGGTGGTGGGTCAGATGAAGGTGCAACTGTTGCTCACGACATCTCTCAATACTAAAACGAGAAGATGGCAGTGAAACTAGTGGGTAGAAAATCAAAAGAAGATGAAGGAAGGCACCACTTCACCAAGCAGGTAGAGAATGCCTGGAGCTTGGTGCCGCAGTATGTTGTGGAGGCAGATGGCTTGTTTGAAAGGCTCTGGGGAGATTCTTGGCCAGCAGGTCTATAGATGGATCCAGAAAGGACTCATCCAGGATACACCCACTTGACATACCTCATCCCACAGTTGTGGAACCTGGGAGAGCCTCTTTGGAGAGGGTCGGGGCAGAACAGCAGAAAAGCCAGACGTTTCTGATGGTCTGCGTGGGGTGCTGAAGTCTGCTAGGGGACACCCCAAAAGTCGGGACAAATGTGCCCAGGGAAGGAACTTGCACAGTCTTCCTCAAGCTCTGCCCAACCTTAAGATGTGTCTGTGGGCACTGCCACACTAAACTTTCTCTGCTCAGGCTAGGTTTTGCCTCCTGTAAGGACTCGTGGTTGTAGGCGGTAGATTGGATGTCTCTGCTCATGAAATGAACGTACTGGGCTGCAGCAGGTTTCACTTGAGGTGTGCAAAGGTGCTTTGAGACCCCAAACCCTCCAGGGTGTGACTTCCTAAAGCCAAGTGGGGATGTGCAGGGGGCTGCTGGTGGTCCCCACCGCATAGGTCTTTACCTCATGTCAGGACGAGGGTTGGCGGAGCATCTGAGTACAGCAGAGGAAGGACGTCTGGGGAACAGGAGGAGATCTTCTGGCCCAGAAGGAACGATGCTGTTTACACTGTTTTTGTTGCAAGCTGATGATTAGTTTCCAGCTTTAATGGTAGAGCAAAGCATATTTACTCAGCTTGTTTGGACGGGTAACAACTGCTGGATAAGAAACTGTCGGATGGGAATCAATTAGAGGCTTCAGCTCTTGAGTGAAAGATCACATTTGACATCTGATGCCCTGTGAAATGGAGTAAGGACAATGCTGCTATTTATGCGGTTCTTTTCTGGTTCCTTCCCCTCTTCCCCGTCATCATCTTTGCTCTAATATTAGAGCTTTGACCCTCTGTGTGTTGCTCCCAAAGCAAGCACTGACACCAACCCCTTCACGTGGTCCCTGTGAAGAGATCTTTGTTTGTGAGGGGGGTGTGTGGAGGGGAGGGACAGTGGTGCTGGCCCAGCAGTACATCCCTCTTCCCTTCTCTCCCCCGGGGATGAGGCAGCGATTGCAGAAAGCTGACTTTCTGCCAGGGAGAGCCCAGCACAGGTACTAGTAGGTGCCCTGCAAGTGGTTGTAGATGGGCTTGCTTGCGGGCCCCCGCGCAGCAGGGTCAGAGGGGTAGTGCCTGGGGGCTGGCTGCTGTTTCGGCTCTGGGTTTGCTGCTTTGGGTGGCACTGTGGCCTTTTGCTCCTCGCCACTTGATTCCGTGGTATGTTGAATGGTGACATGGCTTCACCCGCTTCTGCTGGGAGCCGTCTTGTCACAAGAGCAGGTGAAGTCGTCTTCCCGTGTGATGACAGCCCCCAGCAGCGTATGCGTGGCGTGAGGAGGTGGGAGAGGGTGCGGAAGAGCAGAAGGGGAGTGATGGCTGTTACAAACAAAAAGCCCCTGCTGTCCTGGAGATCCTGCAAAACTCCTGTGTTAGGGGAGAGTCATTGTGAGTCTGAGTCACCATGACGTCTCCTTGCCTACGACTCTGCCAGCGCTGCCCAAGTAGCCAGTGAGTCAGCAGGCAGTGACTCGGTAAGGTTGCCGGACCATATTTACCCTCCAGGCAGAGAGATTCCTGTCTGCATTTACGATACAACTTATTTAAAAGCCTCTTCACTAAGCGGTGACGCTTACAACCTTGCCCAGGTCTTCTGGGCTTGGGTCCTGGCCGGCTGCTGCTGCCGGGGAGCCTGTGCTCAGCAGGGACCTGGGGCCGGTAGCGCTCGGAAAGAAAAAAACAAAACCGTGTTAAAACCGCACTCTGTCCTGGAGAAACGCCCCAACTTAAACTACGAGCATCGATGCAGAAACATGACACTGTCGAGGAAAGGTTTGCAGTGGTCTTGTCTCTTTTTTTTTTTTTTTTTTTTCTGTTTTTCTTTCTTTTCCCCTCCCTTGGTACTACACTAACTGTATTAAAGAGCATTTCCCTGGAACGCACCCAGTCCTGAACACCGAATGCTCTTGTCATGAGTAAATGAAAAGCTTTTCAGTGAGGTAAAATAATTAATTTGCTCTTCCTACTTCAGGACTTAATTTTGAGTCTGGCTTGAGGCTTACAGAACACGCACTTGATCTTATCTTGACTTCTTTATCTCCTTTTCCTCCCTCTAATGATGATGCAAAAAAGGTTTTCAACTTCTTTTAGCTGTTGGCTTTCTAGGTATGCTTTAGTGGAGGTGCAAAATCCAATAGGAACTTTTTAGGTGGGTTGTTCTGTAACGCGTATGGAGCTGTGGTGTTGTGCCTTGTACATCCCTTAGAAGTAGCTTTTAGATTTAAGGGTCTTTGCTCTGCAAGCTGAAACCTACTTTTCTAGCAGGCGTGTGCTGTTAGATTTGGCAGAACTGGGGAGGTTAAAGCCAGCCCTGCCCTCTCCATGTCTGGCTTGCCGGGCTCTTACTCCATCCCCCTGAGTGCCAGGGAAGTCTCTGCTCCTGGAGCTGTCTGCCCTGCTGCTGGCACGTTGCTGGGCAGCATGTCCTCCCTGCTGAGCTGGGGATCAGCCCCAGCGCCCATCATGAGCACTCGTGCAGCTTAGTTCTGCAGCACGTTGATGTGGACTTGAAAGAGAAGAGGAGCGGGTGAGCGTGCTTCTTCTGAAGGTCCTGTGCTGGTAGAAATGAGCTGTTGGTGGCAGACAAAGAACAGCTGGAAGTACTTGGGGCTCAAAACTAGCAAAGCTGTCCTGCTTTTCAGTGGTCCAGCCCCTCCACAGTATGAGTGGAGCTGGTGAGCCTCAATGGACACCTGGGAGAGGCAGTGTGACCCTGCTTGACTGGGCAGATCATGTCACCCCTCTGTGCTCCATGTCCCTCCAGGACAGGAGACCTGCCCTGCCCTCGGTGTGTGCGGTGAGGGGCCAGGAGTGAGCTGGGTCTGCTGGGCAGGCTGCGTGTGGGGCAGCAAGTATAAAAGCACTTGTACCACTTTTGCATCCTTCCTTGAATTTGAACCAGGCTGTCTCTGTACAGAAATCATAGAATCATAAAGGTTGGGAAGGACCTCTAAGACCATCAAGTCCAACTGT
>NW_010558594.1:0-203 GCF_000687285.1 Phaethon lepturus
TGGCTCCACGATGAGGAAGCTACGAGCAGTGTTATAAAATGAACTGACCCCACAAAATGATGCAACATCTGGAGGCAGGGCAGCCGGGGAGGCTCTGCCGAGCCGCCGTACGGGCAGCCTGCGAGGACGGGAACGGCCTGACCGAGCCGCGTCCCGGCTCCTGCCTCCGAGATCCCGGGCAGCCCTCGGAAGCCCCCGAGCGT
>NW_010558594.1:618-2724 GCF_000687285.1 Phaethon lepturus
GCATTCAAATCATGGCCCTCCACCGTTATTGTAAAGGACAGGCCTTAGTGGGCCCCCTCTGGATTGTCCTCCATTAACAATCCCTTCTTTTGTGGAGGTGTTTCTTTTTCTATTCACACACATCGCTGATGGTACTTCAGGCCCAGCTCTTAAAGAAACTGTTTGCAAAATTATACCTTTCCGTGCGCTACTCCACAAGGAAGCGGGGAACTGTAGTTAGGAAAACATTATTGAGGCTTGTAATTTAATTAAAAATGCTAAAGCCGGCAAAGAGGAAGGGAGGAAGGGAAAAAGAGTGTAAGAGTGCAAAAGCAGGAACCAGCTTTATTTTATTTTTAACCTCTGCAGCAGCACGTCCCTGAACGGCCGGGGTTTGGGCGTGCAGGGGAGCGCTCGCACTCCTGCCTGCGCACGCACGGTGTGCGCGCCAGCCCGCGGCTGCGCGTGTGCCCGGGCCACGGCACGGATGAGGCATCCAGATATCCTTAAGCGAATAACATTTTTAAAATGAGAATGCAACCTCGGACGTGTGTGGACAGACACCCGAGGGGCACGGCCATGCAGCGGGCGCCTGCAGCTGCTCAGTGCTCAGGGCAAAGCTCTGGCCTGGGGTAGCCAGTGGTGTTGCATGTGTACCCCGCTAGTCTCCACCTAAAAACCCCTTACTTTGAAATAAAGGTGGAGGAGCTGCATCCCATTCAGCATCCCCACCACCAGAAACGCTCAGAGGCACGTCTGCAGCGAGGACGCCCCTCCTTTGGTTATTGTTGTTATCCCCGTCGCCAACAGATCTGTAAATGTTCAAAGAGCAACACGACTTTAAAAAAAAAATAACAATAATTCAGCTGGCGAAGCAAGGCAGAGCCTGACCTCCAGCTCCATGGATGAGTGCTTCGCTGGGACCCCTGCTGAGCCAATGTGGACCTTCAACATCAACTCAGAAATTGGTGTGATTTGCCTGGGAAACCAGCAGTCATAGAGCAACTGGCCTTGACAAGATGAAGAGGAAATGTATAGAAGACGTTTAATGGGTCGCAAAAGGAGGAGGGGGGAGAACCCAGCCCGGAGTGCTGCATTTTAGATGTTTGGAGGGGCCCTTCTGCAGGAAGGGAAGAAGCAGGGCTGGGGGGGAGACTTTCCCAAGCTGGGCTTCATTTCCCAGCCATCGGAAGCCATCCGGGAATGCTCTGCCCTGCAGAGGTTCTTTCCCTGTCCCTGGCTGGGACTCGGGCCCAGGCTGGGCTTCCAATAAAAACGGTGATTTCTTTAATGTCAGTGAATAGCTGAAGGCAGGCCGGCTGGCGAGGCTTTGTACATAGACGCACTGGGCTTGGATTATGCACGCCTAATCGCCTAATTTTCTTCGAGTGATCTGGATGCCGTACTCTTGGGCTGTGGAACATTTTATAAATAGCTGTGCTTGGAGTTAATATGATTTACTGGAGAGAGACCGGTTAAGCAATTCCCCACCTAAGTAGAGCAGTAATGAACAGGCTCTGGAGAAGATGCCTTCCCCACCGGCCTCAAGAGGGGGTGAGCAGGGAAGCAGGGATGCAGAGGGGTGATGTTTATTTGTGTGCGTGCACAGAGTGTCATTGATTTTTAATTGCATTAAAAGAATTGCAGTAGCCACAGGCTGCCTCTAGGACTGGACTTTTCCCTCAAACACGCACGGTGAAGCCGCAGCCTCCCCCTCCCGCTTGCTGCTGCCGCAAAATC
Source organism: Phaethon lepturus (assembly GCF_000687285.1). Classification (NCBI taxonomy): domain Eukaryota; kingdom Metazoa; phylum Chordata; class Aves; order Phaethontiformes; family Phaethontidae; genus Phaethon; species Phaethon lepturus. Next base: position 2,338 of record NW_010558594.1, read on the forward strand.
CCAGTGTGGGAGCAAGCGGGGACAGCAGGGCCCTGACCCCGCTGCACACCCCTTCCCCTTTCCCATTCTTTTCCTCTTCCCTTTCCCCTTCCCCTTCCAGGAAGCCAAACCAGGAGGTACCTGCGCTGCCCTGGTCCCCGTTCCTCCTGGCTGGGGAACCTCCGTCTCCGGGGGGTGCCAGCAGAGCCAGGTAGACCCCCAAGGGACAGGGGCATCCCTGGGCCTGTGCCCCCCAGCCAGGGAGGGGACAGCGGCTCCAGCCTTGTCCAGGAGAGTCGACAGTGCTTGGAGACCCAGGGGAGCTGGGGGTGCTGGGGTCAGGGACCCCCCCTCCACGCTGAAGCCCTCAGCCAAGCCCTTAACTAAAGACACTGCGATCTCAGCAAG
>NW_010558595.1:0-2249 GCF_000687285.1 Phaethon lepturus
CAGGAGCAAAGTCAGCCGCAGGGACCTGAACCAACATCCTCTTTGCATGGATGGGAATGGGAAATGGTAGGAGCGCTCTGGTGCAGATGGAAGGCACCTGGCTGCTGTTGGTGTCTTTGAGGCACCTCCCTCTGCAAAGATGGGGGAAGGAAAAGCCCTCTGGAGCTGCTATCCCCCCCTCACTTGCAGCCCGGCTCCAACAGGTCTCTGGGGGTGGGAGCAGACAGAGCAACAGGGAGAGAAAAGAAGATCAGGGAGTAGGTCAATCTTTTGGCAGAGCTGACAACACCAAACCTTCAAAAATTACAGCATGGGCTCACAAGTAAGTTCAGTTCTGTTTCTTTGCTGCCTTCAGATCCTCTTTTCAGCCTCCTTTCCCAGGCAGAACGCTTCCCTTGTGAAAAAAACAGCTGAGGCAGGCACAGCACAGCATCAGTCTCACAGCACAGGCTTCAAGGAGGAAAGGCGGCAAAACAAACCAACAAATGCTGCAGTTTGGCCAGCCTCACTTTGGGAAGTGTGAGTGCCCAGAGACTGGACTTAGGCCTGCAGGATGGACAGCACAGACTCAGCCTCTGGGGAGCTGGGATCCACACTGGAGATGAACCCCATGACAGATCTCACTCCTTTGCTTCCCCAGCGGCACACATGCACCCACTCTTGCATGGGATCCAGGACCCCTGGGGTGCCAGGTGTGCAAACCCACAACAGCACGGAAAACTCACTGCCTTGGTACACCATCTGCCGCAAGAGAGACGTGCCTTGTTGTGCTGCTGCTGCTCAGCCCTGCAGCTTGGGGCATGGCCACAGGGCTCTGTGCTCAGGCTGCAGTGCTGCCAACAGGGAGTTTGCACATGCCATCCCTCTCCTCCCATCCCTGCCCTGTCTGCGCATGCACATCGTACATCAGCCTGTTTGTGTCATGGCAAAGCACTGTACTTGCTGCACACCAGCCCAGCTCCAGCGCTGGTTTCTTCCACGAGTCTCCGCACAGGACCAGGGCTGCCTGTTGGCTCATAATGAGTTCCTGCATAGCACATGGCTTGCTGAGGCATCAGATGAGCAGGACAGCAGGAAACAGCATGCAGCACTAGATACAGCAAGGGAGCCCTGCATAGATCGGTTATAAAACTTTCTTGATTTTACTGCCTTTGGTAAAGCTTGGTAAATATTTCTGGGACAGGCAGCTCCTTGTCTGGCTTTAATTACCTGGGCAAATTTTCCTAAGGATTATATTGACCTCAAATATGTCAACATTTATTGAGGCTATGTTCCTGAGGTTTTCCCATTAGATGCTAATGGATTCTGGCTAATAGTCAAGCTGGATTGACCACCGGAGGGTGCCCTGGCCAGCTCCAGGATACCACAAGTACCTGGGGAGAGGGCTGGGGAGAGTTACACCAGCTTCGTGGAGCCAAATATAAAAATCACCGTGGCCCTAATCCAAAGAGATCAGGGAACATGCTTGAGCAATTACATTCCGAACTATCTGCTTCTCTGGGCGTGATTCACTCCAAGTCGTGGCTGTATTTACATGTAAGACTTCAAGCAAAGGTTGCTTTTCCTTGGGACTGTTCCCTCCCTGCAGGAAAGAGGAGTCCAGCACCCCTTTGCAGGACTTCCATTTGCTTCTGTTGCTTGGGCCCCTGCTTGGCCATGTTCAGCACAGCGGTCACTCACCTCCTCTGCACCAGAAAGCCACGTCACACTGGTTGTTTTGAAATCGCTTCCCTCCACCCTGGCAGCTGGCAGCCGAGAGTACGTCTGGGTGCCTGGGTGCCTCTGGCCCCCGTGTGTGTCTCATGTGGTTGTGGGCGAGAGCCGTGTCTAGATCCCTTGCTGGTCATGCCAGCCAAGGCTGGCATAAGTGTGTGCTCCCCTTCCTTCTGTGTGCCCGCCAGCCAGCTGCCAGGCCTGCACACACGACACCTCTCCCCCTGCTCAGCTCTGCGTGGCTGGGCAGTGGTTTCAGCTGCGTGTGCACGGGTGTGCACAAGGTGCACGCCAGCTCCTGTGGTGCACGTCTGCACAGCGGAACAGTCCACACCATCGTTCCTGGCCCAGGCCCAGCTCCGCTGCCTCTCCACGCCCAGCCAGCCGCCCTGCCAGCTCCTGGGACAGGACCTCGTGTCCCTGCCCGGCGTCCCTGGGTTGCCCTGGCAGCAGATGGCCCTGCAGCCTCCCCACGCAGCAGCTTCCTGCTGCTGGTGCCTGCCTGGCTCCTGCTGCCCTGCCCACGCAACGCAGCA
>NW_010558595.1:2281-9567 GCF_000687285.1 Phaethon lepturus
AACCAGGAACCGCCGGCTCGCCCCCAGGTATTTGGGGTTCATTGCGTCCCGAGCAGTTTAAAGTCCTCTCCCTTCCTTCCTCTCCTGTTTTATAAAGAAGATCCAAATCCAGCTGCAGTCCCCTGGGCAAAATTTGTAGTGCTGAGCCAGAAGGTATGCCGGAGGGGAGAGCCAGGACAGGAAGGGAGGAAGACGCCGGGCTCATTTCCCTGGGAGAGTCACCCTCCCCGCCATGTCCCCATTTCCCCACAGCTCAGCTGGATCTGTGCTAGGGCTGCTCTGGGACTGCTGCTCTGGGATGTGAGCGGGACGAGGTCCAGCCTACCTGATGGGAGCTGTGTCCCACAATCCTGCAGCCAAACATGACCAGTTCAGTGCTTGGGAGCAGGGCAGGCTCCAGACCACCCTGGCGCTGCACTGGGCACAGGGTGCATCCGATCCATGGCTCTATCACAGGAATGAGATGCTCAGCTGCTGCAAGGCAGAGGCAGGTTTTGGGCTAGAAAACAACATGCCTTCATTGCAGATAGTTGCTACGACAGCGGGGATTAGCTTGAAGACATCTTGAGGGACTGTGGTCCGTGCTAGCAGCCGGGACAGGTGCTGGCAGGACAGCCAACCTGGTGGAGGCACTGCAGCTCCACATCTGTGGGTCCTGCTTCCTGGGGAAGGAGAAGCCTTTTCCTCTATGTGCTAGGGGGGCCCACTGCCTCCCTTTTCCCCTCCAAAAGTCCAGTGCATGATCACCGTTGCTAAGGTGATGCAGGAGGATGCCTCCAAAGAGCAAAGGGAAAGGGAGGAAAGGAGTGAAGCAGCAGCAGAAGAGAAACATAGCAGGTGAGTCTGGGGTCTTGTCTCCTTCCAGCCAGCAGCAATGTGCCCCTCCTGTCCCTTCCCTGCTGCTTCCTGGCCCCAGCGAGGGCAGATATCATGGGGGCTGCTGGAAGCGGGAGCTGGGAGCACCAGGCTGAACGATCGCGCCGGGGCCCCCATGGGACAGCCTTGGCTGCGGCTTTTGCATCTCCCTTGGCGCTGCTCACCCCACGCCAGGACAGCAGCACAGTTACACCTGATGAGATACAGGAGACAGGGGGGTCCAAGGCCCTCCCCAAAGCACCCTGCACCCCACTGCACCTGTAGCCCAGCAGGATCCAGGAGGGAGGTCAAAGAGAGTGGCTCTGCCAGGCCCCAGCCTCTCCTACATGCCTCTGAAAGTGCAGGCGTGGGCCAGGCTGGAGGAGTGTCTGGGATGGGGGTTTTGAAGGGGTCCCCAAGCCTCTGTGCACTATCACTGCAAAATCCCAGCCCTTAGTCCCAAATGAGCGTGCATCTCTCCAGGGCAGATGCTTCAAGTAAAACCGGCTATACCTTGACTCTGTGTCTGACAGGTGTCTGCATAAATACTGCCCTGGTGCCAGTGTTTGAGCTGCAGATGTGTCTCAGCCAAGATTTCCCGGGGTGAACATCCCAAGGCAGGCTTCCCCTGGGCCAGGCCTCATTAAAGAGCTGCTCTTGACTCTGTCCCTTCCTTCCTCCCTCTGGCTGCAGAAAGTCAAGCTGAAGAGAAGTACAGGAAAGCAGCACTGGAGGTTGACATGCCAAAAGAGCACCTAGGTAAGGTCAGGAGGAGTCAGAAGCTGGGGCAAGCAAGGGATGCCTGCTGCCCTGCATGTACTTCCTAGGGACTAGCCTGTCCCAGCGGCAAGTCCTGCCAGAGGATGGCACATGGCCTCCCTTGCATGTGGGGTCCAGCCCCAGGGGCTGCCTGTGCTGTCCCGCGAGTCCTAGGTGTGCAGCGCAGAAGCTGCTTACAGAGGCCAGCAATGCTGCAGAGATGGCAGAGAAAAAGAGGAGCGATACAGAAAGCAGATGGGAGGTGGTAGGGATGCTGCAGTGGGGCACTGCCCTTGAAGTACTTCCCCAGCACACTGCTGGGCTGAAGCAAAGCGGGGAGTTTCTTGCTATGACATTCAATCTGGTTCAGGCAGGGCTTGGGAACAGGCATAGGCTGGGGAGGTGTCCACATCACCCTGGCTTTGGGAGCAGAGACAGGCTAGGGATAAGCCACTGAATGACAGAATCATTAAGGTTGGAAAAGACCTTTAAGATCATCAAGTCCAACCATCAATCCAACACTACCATGCCGACTAAACCATGTCCTGAAGTGCCACGTCCACACGTTTTTTGAACACTGCCAGTGGTGGTGACTCCACCACCTCCCTGGGCAGCCTGTTCCAATGTTTGACCACTATCTCTGTAAAGAAATTTTTCTTAATATCCAGTCTAAACCTCCCCTGGTGCAACTTAAGGCCATTTCCTCTCATTCTGTCGCTAGTTACTTGGGAGAAGAGACCAACACCCACCTCACCATAACCCTCTTTCAGGTAGCTGTAGAGAGCAATGAGGTCTCCCCTCAGCCTCCTCTTCTCCAGATTGAACAACCCCAGTTCCCTCAGCCGCTCCTCATCAGACTTGTGCTCCAGACCCCTCACCAGCTTCGTTGCCCTTCTCTGGACACGCTCGAGCACCTCAACGTCCTTCTTGTCGTGAGGGGCCCAACACTGAACACAGGATTCGAGGTGCGGCCTCACCAGTGCCGAGTACAGGAGCCCGATCCCTGCCCTGCTCCTGCTGGCCACACTATTGCTGATACAGGCCAGGATGCTGTTGGCCTTCTTGGCCATGTTCAGCTGGCTGTTGACCAGCATCCCCAGGTCCTTTTCCACTAGGCAGCTCTCTAGCCACTCTTCCCCAAGGCTGTAGTGTTGCATGGGGTTGTTGTGACCCAAATGCAAGACCCAGCATTTGGCCTTATTAAATTTGGCCTTATTAAGCCTCATACAATTGACCTCAGCCCATCGATCCAGCCTGTCCAGATCCCTCTGCAGAGCCTTCCCGCCCTCCAGCAGATCAACACTCACACCCAAGTTGGTGTTGGCTGCAAACTTACTGAGGGAGCACTTGATCCCCTCATCCAGATCATCAATAAAGATATTAAACAAGACCAGCCCCAGTACTGAACCCTGGGAACACCGCTTGTGACTGGCTGCCAGCTGGATTTAACACCATTCACCACAACTCTCTGGGCTCGGCCGTCCAGCCAGTTCTTTACCCAGCGAAGAGTACGCCTGTCTAAGCCACGAGACGCCAGTTTCTCCAGGAGAATGCTGTGGGAGATACTGTCAAAGGCTTGACAAAGTCACTGGTGGGCCAGGGTACCAAGGAGGTACTGGGCAGGGAATAGCCACCCAGTATGGTTTGGCTGGTGCCCTTTGGCTGACTGTGCTCAGGCCAGGGTCATGGTGTGGGTTACCTGTCAGGAAGCTTGTTGGCCCCATGGCGGTCCTGTATATCTCTGGCTCATAGTTCCCTGGAGGGTCATGACCTGGCAAGCAAAAGCTGACAACGAAGGGCTCAAGCGGAGGCTGTGGGACCTGGAGAAGGCACTGGAGCAGGCGCAGGAAGACAAGCGAGAGATTCATGAAGGTCAGCACAGAGGTGGGAGGGGGCAGATGCAGGACTCCACACTGCTGCTGCTGAGCTTACCTCACCTCTCTCTTCAGCCTTGACCGCTCAGCCCCAAATCACCCTGCTTTTGGCTAGCCCTGCTCCCTCCCATGCTGTCAGCATGCAAAGCCTCTGGACATGGACTTGTTGCACCCCAGGTGCCTGTACTCAGCACCAGCAGAGGAGACCACAGAGGCAGAGACTTCCCTGCTGGCAAAAGTCATAGCCTTGCCATTTCTGTTAGTGCTCAACAAGGGGCTCATTTTAGCAGAGGTAAAACCTCAGCCAGAGGTTTGTGGTCTTTGCCACATGCAAAACTCTGTGCTCATTTTCACTCTCCCACGCTCAACAGAGAGGTAAAATTTTCCCTCCAGCGCTCCCTCCTGCCTCCCCAGCACTGTCACAGCCTTGCCAGGCAGGGAGGGGGTGCACGGACGGCTGCTTCTGATGTGTCACCCTGCAAGGGGAGCCCTCAGGCCAGGACTTGCTGGAGCCCCTGCCCGGTCACAGGTGCTGGGATATGAGCACAGGGACTGCCTGTATCTCCTATAGTCACCATGTTTGTCCCCTCTCTGGCTCCCAGAAATGACCCGGCAATATCAGGAGCTGCAGAAGCAGATAGCAGCCCACAGCCAGCGCTTGGAGGCAAAGGTGAAGAGCCTGCAGGAGCAGCTCGGTATGGCCCGCTGGCATGCCTGCCCCTCACCAGTGGGGTGGGGATGGAGTTCACTCCAGGGCAGCAAAGTGTACGTGGGGGGAGCGAGGGGAGATGGGAGTCATTCACCCCGTGCTGTCAGCACGGCAGCAGCTGAAGGCAAAGCCTGACCCAGTGCATCCCCAGCCTTGGGACATGCTGACCACAAAGGGCATGCTTTGATCCCACCCCTGTCCCAGAGCCCTCTGCCACCCGAGGAATGAGGAGGATTGGTCAGGGGCTGTGCCACACATTGCCCATACCCTCCTGTGCACTGGTCACACAGTACCAGGGTCCTGTGCCCAAGTGCTCAGTGTCTCCTGCCTCTGTCCCTGTACCCCACAGCCACAAGGCTCCAGGAGGGCCACCAGACCCAGGAGACTGCGACCCAGGCACTAGTAGAGAGGGACATGACCATCGCCCAGCTGCAGGGCAGGCTTGATACCATGGAGAGGGAGTATGAGAAGATCCTTCACGTGAGTGGGGATGTGGCTGTGGGTGGCTCCTCCTGGCAGCATGGTCCCCCTTCCTCACAGTCCTCTTTCCTGCCAGGGTAGCCTGGACCTTGTGGTGGCCAAGATGGCAGAGGCCAGCCAGCACTGGGAAGAGGTAAGCATGACCATTGCCACGGAGCACAAGGAGTACCTACAGAAGTTCGGCCTCAAATCCCTGGAGATATAGCGCCATGGGGCTCCCAGGACAGGACAGGCTATCAGCCCCTACCTCCCTATCAGCACACTTGGAGAGCTTCCCACATCCACCGCCCACCACCCCAGCTGCCCCAAGCTAAGTAAGATGGGTCTTGTCTGGCCCTGGGATGCACTGTTGACTCACAATTGTCTCCATAACATTACCCACATGAACAGCAGGATGGATTTGTCCTTTAATCACACCTCAAATGGGTGTCGCAGGAACAGCGTTGTGATGGGGGACAGACACTCACTGTCCACGGGTTCACAGGGAGGATGAGAGGAGGAGCACAAGAGAGTTGTCTATGCAAGGGCAGACCTGAGCCAACAGGCTGAGAGATGGGGGTTCCTCCAGCGCCCGGTTGGCCTCTGCTGATCCCTTTCCCCTCTGAACAGTGGCCCAAAGGCCAGCCGTGGTCTGAGCCAAGCCCCAGGCTCCCCAATCCCCTGGGTCATGGCGTGGAGGGCAGTGCCTTGGCTCTCCTGGGAGCTTCCAGAGCCTGGAGCTGGGCAATAGTGTCTGTGTCATGTCAGTGCCATGTCTCTAGATACCCCTGGAGGCAGCTGGGCAGGCAAAGGCACAGGTCTGTCTTCAGGTTACAAGAAGACACCATCATGGTTAATAAAAGCTAAGGGCCAGCCTTGGTCAGTGGAGATGAGTCTCTGCGAGAGATGCTGTCAGTCCCATCGAGGGCATGGAGACACAGCAGCTCTGTGTGGAACAGCCATGCTGAGCAGTGCTGTAGTCTCTGGGTAGCTGGGCAGAGCGCACCAATGGGCTGGACGTGGCCTGGGTCAAGGCGCTGTGTGTGGGAGCATGGCCAGAGGCAAGGTGCTCCTGGGCCGCTAGAACGCATGGTGCAGCCTCCTCTGTTCCTCCTGGCGTGGGCTCTGTGGGGACACAGCGGGGCCATTGTGGGCAGTACACACCCACCCACCCCACCACACTCCACCCTTCCCCCATGGGCATGTTGGAGGGGTCTTTCTGCCTGGTCCTTGTGGCCAGGGACCCATGCAGCCCCCTCCTGCCAGCCTCACAGGTGCCAGGGAAATATTAGGTCAGGCAGGGCAGGAGGGTGCCAGGACTCAGAGCAGTACTGGGCTGTGAGCAGCACTGCCTAGCTGCTCACAAGGGCCTAGCAAGAGAGGTTACCTGTGTGATCCCTATACTGTTGGCAGCAGCCACCAGCAAGGAGCCAGGTCCCTTTGGTCCCACCTCAATGTGACAGAGTCCAGGTGAGCCACTGGGAGAGGGCAGGGAGGGCGTGCGGGAGCCTGAGGCAGGGTCACTGTCCTCAAAGAACAGCAGAGGGGACAGCCCGATCTGGAAGAGCAGAAGAGGGATAGCCGTACGGCTCCTGGTGCGCCACGGCCAGCCAGGTCCCCTGGAGAGGACCTCACTGTGCAGGCCTGGGGGCAAGACACCCATTCCATCATCCAGCCTCACAGCACCCCAGGACCCCCCAGCCAGGGCGGGACCACACTGGGTCCCCAAAACCTACCGACTGGTAGAACTCATTGCCAGCAGGGTCGATGACCAGCAGCGTCACCTGGTCATCACGGGCACGGATCCTGAGCACTGTCTGCTGGTGGTCCAGCCCCTCGATGCTCTCACCATTCACAGCCAGGAGACGGTCCCCTTCCTTCATCCCTGCCTGCTCAGCTGGCAGCCCCACATCCACTTCCCACAGGAACTGGCCTGCCGCAGTGGGACAGAGGGAGGAAGGGGAGGTGCTCACAGAGGCATTCAGACAGATGGGAACTGGCACCGCTGACCCCTGTGTGCAGGTGGGGACAGGGTCCTGCTGTGGGTATAGGGCTTGCAGCTATTCTGGACCCTCAGACATGCCTTGTTCAGGTATGGACTGCCCCCCTCAGCCCCCTCACCGGTGGCCCCTGAGCTACAGTCATCCTCCTTGAGCAGAAACCCGTAGCCAGCCGGACCCTTCACCATGTGCAGCTCCCGGACCTTGAAGGGGAGCCAGGAGGTGTCCGCCAAGGCAGCTGTGACCCACAGGCCCTGCAGGCGGTAAAACTCCTCCACGGCACTGGACGCCACCAGCAGCGTCACCTTGCTGCCACTCTGCTTAAGCTGGATGGGAAACACAGGGTGCTCAGCGACATTGCTGATCCTGGTCCCCCACCCACCTGTGCCAGGAGCACTCACCTTTCTGGCAAGCTGTGCATGCGAGTAGCTCTTCACGCTGGCCCCGTTCAGCTCCAGGAGCCAGGAGCCTTGTGGCACCCCTGCTCTCTCCGCTGGCCCATCCTGCCGCACTGACAGCTGGAAGGTACCTTTTATGCCTGCAGGAAGCAGAAGAGGCAGTCTGGGGTGAGCAGGGTGCTGCACTGGGGAGGCTCATGGCACCGGCATCCCGCTGCTCGCTTTACCTTCT
>NW_010558595.1:9598-18462 GCF_000687285.1 Phaethon lepturus
ACACTGAAGCCAAAACCGCTTTTGTCCCGCGTGATGTGGCAGAGGCGTGGGCGGATGTCAGCCGGCAGCATCTGGGACAGGTCCCTGCCCAGGGCTTTGGCTGCTTCGTAGGAGTCGCCATCCAGCACTGCCAGTAGGACCTGGTTCCCGCTGGCCTTGATCTTCTGCACCACCTGGAAGGACCCAGGATGTGAGCCCTGGGCAGGATGCCCCTCCAGCCACAGCCTGTGAGATCAGGGCTCTGGGGGCAGCAGGGACCTGCACCCTCTGTGCCCCTGGCTGGGGAGGACTCAGGCATTCTCACAATCCCAGCTTACCCTGCAGTGGTCCATATGGTCCACGAAGTGGCCATTGACCTGGAGGAGCCGGTCCCCGTCTTGCAGCCCCCTGCGCTGGGCCAGCCCCCCCAGTTCCACCTGCCGGATGACATGGCCCCGGCAGCCCAGCTCCTCGTGGAGGCAGAAGCCGAAGGTCTCCGCACTGCCCTTGCTCAGGAGATAGAAGCGGGGCTCCCCCATGCCCTCACCATCTGCATGAGGGCACAGCCCATGAACAGAGCCCTGCAGTGATCCTAACACAAGTTCTCTGCCCCATCCTGGGCTGGGGGGTCTCCCCATCCCCACTGCATTACATGTTCACCTCCCCATAGCTCCCCAGCATAAGACAACCCAGGACTCCAGTGACACTCAGCTGCCACAATCCCATGCTGACACAGAGACGCCCTGGGGAGATAAGGGTATTTACCCATGTCCTCAGTCAGTGACAAGGCGGGGTTGTCGATCCCATCTTTTGGGTTAAATTCAAATTTTCTGAAATGATAAAGGGCAGGAGAGGCCACGTTAGTGCAGCAGCATGGCCTTCCACCCAACCTCCCCAGCCCTGCCATGGGGAGCCCTGTTCCTCCCAGAAAGGGCCAGCTGGGGCCACAGCTCCAGTGCCTCCTATTCCCTGGGGAAAACCAGGAAGAGATCTCCCTCTTGGACTGTACCCCACATCTCTTCTGAGTCAACAACTCAGGGAAGACCTTGCTGGGGCAGGCAGCTGGGATTGGCAGCCATGACCCACACCACCTCAGCTGAGGATGTGCCCCAGCACAGCCTGGTTGGGGAGCCATGAGCCCCAGAAAGCACACAGACAGGGAGAGCTCAGCACTTACATGATGGACTCCTTGTCACCCTCGAGCCCTGCAGAGGGAGAGGAGAGGTCAGTGCAGGAGGCGGCAGGCTGGGAGAAGACCTCATGCTCTCGAGCACTCAGGGCTTGTCCACTCGCAGGCTGAGCATGCCATGCCACGTGAGGTGGGTTTGTCAAGTCCACACAGCACCCCCAGCCCCTCTACCCCCCAGCTACAGCCTGTGCCCGGGCACAGCTCAGCTCTTGGCCCCGCCACCAGTGTCTTCTTGCATTTCAAAGCAGCAGGACACCTGCTGCTTGGATCCACTGGGTACCGCTGCCCAGCCCAGTGGGGCCCTGCAGCACCATGGGCAAAGTAGGGCCAGGCAGCAGTATGCAGATATGCAGATGGAGGTTAGTCCTGGGAGTTTACAGGGCTTTTGAGTGAGGGATGAGAAGGGTCACCAGGGCCCCAGAGAGCTGGCTGGAGCCAGGAGATGGAGACAGAGGCCTTCCCCTGTGCACCTCCACATAAAATCCCTCCCTACCTCTTCTAGCACAAGGACCCCCAAACCCAAGGAAAGAGGATTCCTGCTAAGCACCCCCACAATGTCCATCTGCATTTTCTGGGATGCCTCTAGCTCCTTTCCATGGCCTGCCTGGGCTCTGATATTGCCTTGCTCCGTGCAGAAGCAGGATCTGGAGATGTGCATGTGGGGAAGGGCCTCCGAAGCACGAAGCCCCACTGCCCCAACACATACCTTTTGTTTGCTTCATGGTTGCAGGGAATGCGAGAGGGAGCAAGGTACAGGGTGAAGTGGCAGGGAAGCCACTGTCCCCGCCTCTTCCAAGACGCCCCAGGTTTAATGGTTAAACAGCCACAATGTCTCCCCTGCCTTCCCAGCCCCAGGGCACTGCCAAGCCCTCACCCAGCAGAGAGAGCTGAGAGCCAGGACCAGCACCGTAGGACACCCAGCTTAGGAACAGATCCTGGTGTCCCAGCTTCCAGCTGCCCCCAAGTGCAGCCCATGGCAGGGAAGACCAACTGGTTTGGCGTGGGCTGCCCCATCCTAAGCCCATGAGACAGGGAAGGGCCAAAGCCTTCCACTCCAACTGCTGGAGGGACAGCTGCACCAGCGTCTTTGCATTCCTCCCCCTCAAAGGGCTTGCAGAGGATATCAAGTCTTGGCACTAGTGTGCTTCAGTGGAAACAAAGCGGTGCACTTTAATGCTACCAAAGGTTTCACAAGCAAGCCTGTGTCCTGCCCCTCTGCCACTGCTGTGGCTCATGGCCAGGCCAGCAGTGGCCAGGGTGCAGGGGCTGGGTCTCTACAAGCCCACAAGAACAAGTCCCATTTGCTCGTGGCCTGGTCTATGTCCAGTTCTCACACACTTCAGCCTTGCCCGTAGATGAGGGCTGAGCCCCACGCACCCAGCACCTTCGACAGCCTTGGTAGCACCTGACCACTAGGCATCTCCATATGAGTAAGGGCACAGGGGATGTGCTGCTGGGGCACACTCCAGTGTTTCCTCCCCAGCAGCAGTGCTCCCTCCCTGGCCAGGTGGATGGACAGCAGGTTAGAGGGTCCCATGCTGCAGTTTCCCCAGCATCTTCTTGACCTCACTCTCGACTCGTAGGAACTTGGCTTTCCTCCAGGGGTTGGCAGTCTGTCTCCGGCTGCTCTCCAGGTCCTGTAGGATGAGGGCAAGGTGCTGACGAACCCGCTCTCGATCCCAGAAAGGCAGGTTCCTCTGCACCACATTCAGGATATTGGACCAGTAGTCGGAGACGTCGGTGCCTGCTGTAAGGAAAACCAGTGCCCTGACACCATCCCGGTCCATGCGCAGGCTGTGAAGTGCCTGCTTGCCATCCTCACTGATGTCGTTGAAGTACAGACTGTGGGTTGAGAGGAAAGGAGAGGGAGACACTGTGAGGGCTGGGAGACAGGACAGAGGCAGACAAGGACTCCCCACTCACTGCCATGGGGAGGGACACTGGGTCAGAGGTATTGCTTGCAAGAGGGGAGAGTTGGGGCAGAGTGAACTCACTGCACTTTGTCCAGCGTTGCATGCTTTTTGGCCACCTCCACCACATGCAGGGCAGCTGTGTCTGTCAGGGAATTGTAGCCCAAGTTGAGCTCCTGAAGGTGCTGGTTCTTGGCCAGATGCTGAGCAATGACCTTGGCGCCCTGGTCTCCCAGTGCGGTGTGTAGCAGGGACAAATGGGTCAGCGAGCGGTTGCCTGCCAGTGCCTCGGCCAGGTATTGTGCCCCCTGCTCGCCCACAGGGTTATTTGCCAGCCTGTGGACACAGGAGCTCAGAGCAATGCTGAGGCTGGGCAGGGGGCCCAGGGTCAGGGAACATGGTGGGTAGCAGAGACAGTTTCATGCAAGGACAAACGCAGTACTCACCGCAGGTTGCTCACGACACACTTGTCATGCAAGAGCAGGTCACGGATATCCTTGCAGGCATCAGAGCCCAGGCTGTTGAGCTGCAGACTGATGCAGAGTGAGACATGGGGGTGGCAGGACTGAAATGGCTGTTACTTGTGTGGCTGGCATCCCTGGTCTCTCCATTTTCCCTGGCCCTCCCCATCAACATCCTGCCCGGGCTCCCCAGAAAAGGCCATGCAAGGCTTCGTCTCCAAAAGGAAGCACACTGAAACCACACCAGAGCTGGGGTAGCATCAGCCAACAGAGCCAGTGCCAGCAGATGCAAGGGAGGGAAAAAGGTTGCAGGGTCCGCAGGGGCTGGGTGAAAGTCTGAGGAAGGATCAGGACCCCATCAAGCCCTCCTGAGCATCTGGAGGAAGGAAGTGCTGCACAGCCCCGCAGCACAGCTGAGTCCATCTCTGCTGAGCACGGCTCGCCACCCCCTGGGCGACAGGAAGACTGCAGTTCCAGAAATGGACTGGAACGGAACCCATTCCTTTGCACAGCCCAGATTGAGGAAGCCTTGGGCTGCGTATCTCCTGCCCAGAGTTAGTAGTAGCAGAGCTAGCTACACAGGCATGCTGGGTGGCTCTGTGGTACCAAGCAATGGGAGGGACCTGGCTGCCCAGCCTGTGGTACCAGACAAAGAGAGCGGCCCAGAGTTCCACGGGAGGGTGTGCTGGGACTGCAAATCCCAGCATGCAGTGCCCTAGCAAGGCTGCTCAAGGAGTGTTGCATGTTGGAAGAGGTAGTCCCCTAGGTCTGTGCCGGGGATAAAGAAGGGCATGCATGTCCTTCCCTACCTTTGCCACGCTCGGGCTCCTGGTGTATCCCGGTAATGGGCAGAGGTGAGGGAGAGCCCAAGTTTTGAGCAAAATGGTACTCACTGGAGAGCTTTGCATCGCAGAAGGACAGGGAAGAGGATCCTCAAGCTGCTCGTGTCAAGGTTGCAGGAGGTCAGGTTCAGCTCCTCCACCTCGTGGCAAGTGGTGCCCATGACAGATGCCAGGACAGAGCACTTGAGAGGGGTCATCTTGACGGATGAAAGGTTGACAGTCCGGAGGGAGCGGATGGCCTCAGCTGTGAAGCGCTCGTTCTGGAACTCATGCAGGAAGAAAAGGTAGTCCATCAGCTCAGAGGGGGGCAGCCCCTTGCGGCTGTTCCTGATGACTGTCTTCTTCATGGCTTTGGCAATCTCAAAAGCTGCCAGGTTCTTGATGGAGCAGCCCAGCTGCTCAAGTATGGCGCGGTTACGGCGGGACAGTATCCCACCCATGAAGATGGGGAAGAGCTCAAAGACCTCATCATCAGGGGCCTCATCAGGGTGGCGCATGGGGCCCTCCACGCCCAGGATGCTGGAATTGATCTGGTCCAAGACATCATCATTGTAGTAGTCCTCCTCTTTGAACAGCTCCTCTGCCATAGTGTGGGCAATAGCATCCCGGTCCTTACCACTCAGTCGGGAGAAGTAGCGAGGGAAGATTTTGAGCAGGTTGAAGAGCACTGGCAGGAAGCGCAAGGGCAGCACCTTGGAGATGATATTCAGAACAACAGCGACATCTTCACTCACCTTCCCAATGACCTCTGACAGCTCCTTCCCCACTCTCTGTGCCAGGGTCTTCTTCTCACCCAGCACCACATACAGGGCTGCCAGGTACTCCTGCATAGCAGGGATGGTGAAGACAAAGGTGTGCTCTTTGCCTGGCTGCACACACGGAGTGAGGAAGAAGCGGAAGACGTCGCTGCGGAAGACCTCCAGGAGGTTGAGCTCACTTTCAGTCTTCATCTCCACCTCAAAGCACTGCTGCAGGTCATCCTCTGAGAAGCAGGTCTTGCGGGACATCACGCCTTCATAGGCCAGCTTGCCCACTGTCTTTGCCACGTACTTCATCATGGAGATGTTTGTGGGGTCAGTGCTGTCCAGCACCTCCCCGCTGAAGTTCAGCCTCAGGAAGCTGGTGTAGATGCCCGTTAGGGTCTGGCTGGGAGGCACTGTCCTGGTGAAGTAGAGGAAGTGCAGTGTGGTGCACACCAGCCAGCAGTAAGAGGGCAAGAAGCAGGCAGCAGCTATTTGGTTGTGGCGCTCTAAGTTCCTTGACAACATCTCCACCAAGTTTTCCTGGTCACCTGAGCTGCTACCCACACTGTCCTCTCCACTGCAGCCAGGCTGGCTGAGGCGCATCTGGAAGTACAGCTTCTGCAGGTTGGTGTCAGAGAAGCCACAGATCTCAGCATAGCGGCCCACATACTTGCCAGGGATCCGGCGTACCGCTGATGGGCGTGTGGTGATGATGATGCTGGCCTGGAAGCAGAGGGCTGGGTGAGTTTGGAGGTGCTCCCTCTGTGGCTTTGATCTAAGCTCAGCAGGGTCCCAAGTGCATAACCCACATATAGGTGCACAAGGATCACACTACCCAGGGACTGGGGTTCAAGAAGCTGCTGCCCAAAGGGTGTTGGTTCAAATCTGTCCCTGGCAGAGGAGACAGAAGAGCTTTCCCCATCCCCTGCTGGACATATATCAAGTCTGAAAGACCACAGCCCAGCAGACTGCCTTCTTTGCCTTACCAGGCCTCCACAAAGATTCCACAGAGACAAACCAGTAACAGTGACACGAGGTCACCTTGGTGAGTCCCTCCAGGAATGTAGGCTGCCTGTTTGCTCACAGCCAAGCTGAACTACAAGCAATTAACACAATAGCCATGCCTGCAATGCCCCAGGGCTCACCCCCAGCCTTTCTCCAGCATGAAGGAGCTGGAGGGAGACACTGACCTCTGGCAGGAGGTATTTTCGCAGCAGGTTGACCACGATGGCAGAGGGAGGCACAGGCTCATTGGGGTCACAGCATAGCTCCGTGCCAGCCAGTCGGAAGTCCAAGTTGAGGCGCTCCAGGCCGTTGAGGATGAAAAGCACCTTGAGGTTGGAAGCGCCCAGCATTGGCACCACGTCCCGGAGGTGCTGGTACTTCTTGGTTATGAGGCGCCGCAGGGAGATGGGGGCATGACTATGGGACAGGTCCTCACAGGAGAAGGGGATGACCAGCTCAAAGCGGGGTAGGCGACCATGGCACCAGTCCACCACCATCTTCTTGATGAGGGTGCTCTTCCCTGTGCCCACAGTGCCATACAGCACCACATTCTTCACCTGCCGCCCACAAGCATCCACATCGAAAAGGTTCTGGATGCTGATAATCTGGCTGCAGGACTGCTGGAGCTGGTTTTGGATGGTCAGGTCAGGAGAGGGCTTCAGGATCTCCTCTAGGGAGCTTTCCCGGATCACTGGGTCCACATGGACTGCACCCAGCGAGAAGGACGGGCCAAACTGCCTCTCTTCATTGGGCTGGTGGCTGAACCATGCAGACAGGCTCTTCTGGTGTTTCTTGATGGCATCTAGGAAGAGGAAGGTGCTTGACAAGACAAGGACTTCTCACTGGCAGGGTACTGGAAAAGTTGCCTGCCCCAAGCCACTGTAGTGAGGTGGCTACAGAGAGGAGGACAGAACCCAGTTCTTGCTAGCCCTCACACTGCCTGGGACAGTAGCTGCCCCCAACTTGTAGGACCCTCCATCCTCTTCAGTGCAGGGCTGCAAGCTTACCAGAAGAGGCCACGTTCCTCAGCTGGGACAGGCCATGGCGAGAGGACCTGGGCTGGACAGAGTGCTCCTGGAACCCTCCCTGGTAGCGAACACAGACCCTATAAGAGGAGGGAGAGGGTCATGATGAGCAGCTCCAAGCCCTGCCTGGGGACAAAGTGGGCAGATCACATGTGAGTGCTGTGGGAAGTGCTGAGTAGAGCCAGCTCACCCCTTCCACCCCCCACACCAAGGGAGAGTGCAGGGCTGGAGCAAGGGCATGGCTGGGAAACGAAAAGAGGTCAGCAGGCCATGCACTGGGCATCCCCAGCAAACCTGTGGCAAGGCAGAGAAGTTGGGCTGAACTCGGAGCAGGCAGGGAGTTGGGTCTGGGTTGTTTCCCAGGTGGACGCAAAGCAGTGCCTCTGCCCACAGAGCCCCGAGCGTCCCAAGGCAGCCAGCTCAGCCACCCAGGTCCCATGGCAAACAGCCACAAGGCAGAATGGGCCAGGCCCCAGCTGTGTGGCACTGTACCTGGGGAGGGAGATGCCACTTGTGCAAAGGATCTTCCTTCCTCCAGACAAGTAGTTGTCTGCAGCTCCTGGAGGGGAAGAAGAATGCACATGGTCAGGGATGGCCTTCTCCAGCCCAGCAGAGCTAACACCGTCAAGCTCACTGGCTTCACATCTTGCTGGGGTGACCCACAGAGTGCACAGGCTCCACTATGCAGCTGCGGAGGGATGTCCACCAGGGACAGGGCTTCCCTGGGGGCAGGACAGGTTCAGGGTCACAGTCCCACAGGCACAGAGCCCAGCTCACCTGGAACTGAAGAGGCACACAGATACACACTCCGGGTCCCCCTGCTTCCTGGCAGGGATTGACGCAGCTGCGTCCAGCTGCCCCAGGGCAAGCAGCTCTGGCACTGCATGGCTCGTGACATCCTCTGCCTGAAAGAAAGGGGACAGCCCATGAGGCAGGCTGGGTTCCTGGACCTGCTGGTTCCCTGCCCCAGCCCAGCTTTGCAGCCTGAGGCTGTACTTACTCCTACCCCAGCCCAGGGATGCCTGGATCAGGAACGACCCGTTCCCACATCTGACCCCACAAACCCAGCGGCCATGGGGAGCAGCGGTGGGCTGGCTGGCAGGGTGGCTGAAGCAGAGCTGAGCTGGCAGAAGCACATCCTGCCTCGGACTCCCCATCCAGCACCCTTCAGAGACCTACCTGGACATTGCCTCACCTGGGCTGCAGCCAAGAGAGCAGCAAAGCAGGACCTCGAGGAGGTATTCACCCTGTCAGGCAACCCTGTCTGCTCCCCAAACCCACCCCCCAGCGCCTCAATTGGGACCAGCCACCTAATTCACTGGGGGCACAAGGGGCAGGGGACGATCTCCTCCCTGTTAGCAGCCAAAAGTCACCAGCCTAGACTCGGCTGTAACAGTACAGCTGTAACTACCATAACCAAGAGAACAAAAATGCTGGGGAAAGGGCAGGCTCTCCTCCTCCTCCCAGGGCTTTTTAGGGCTTTATATTAGAACATTGACATTTTAGGGCTTTATATTAGAACATTGACATTTTAGGGGTTTATATTAGAACAAACCACGCCCTCCCCAAACTGCCATGAAATCTTGTAAATCTAGGAGCTGGGGCTGGGAGAAGACAGCAAGGAGGGGCTTAGGAATGGCAGAAAACAAAGGTGAGCCCACATCCAAATACACGGTGGCTTTCCCCCGCCCAGCACTGGCGTGCCCCGGG
>NW_010558596.1:0-335 GCF_000687285.1 Phaethon lepturus
GGATGACAAGGCCGGCGAAGTAGATGAGGAAGAGGTGGTGCGTGTACCAGAAGACCTCGAAGTAGTTCCTGCGGATGAACTCGGTGGAGGATGTGACCATGAGGATGAGCACCAGCGTGATGATGACCCCGGTGTTGAGGCACTTGGCTGATGCTCGTGCCCACGCCAAGGCGGACTGGGGAGAGGAAGGGGTGAGTGCCGCTGTCCCACGCCGCAGATGGGGTATGTCTGCCTGCAGCCGCGCTGCCCCCCACGGCTCTGCCCAGCACGGTGCCGTGCCGGTTCTGGGACAGGATGGGGCCAAGGGCGCTGAGCTGGGACTGAGCGACGCTGGG
>NW_010558597.1:0-619 GCF_000687285.1 Phaethon lepturus
CCCGTGGGAAGGGGGCCATGCCCTTCACGGCATCCCCGTTTCAGCCAGCGAAGGCGCTTGAGCTGAGCTCCTCCAGCTGCGCATTTCCCCCATCCCTCTGCCCCCAGGCATTCTGCAAAAACAAATCTGGTTCATCTAGGCCTTTAGGTTGCTCCAACGGGTGCTGAAGACCCCAGCCGGGGCACAGGGAGGGGGGTTGTGCTCACCCCTTTCCCCGAGGGGACCAGAGCACGTGGGACCACAGTCCCCTCCCGCGCCACAGCCCCTCCGCCCGGCTGAGTCAGTGTCCCTCCCCACCCGGGATGCCACACAGCACGCGTCGTGCTCCCTGCTCATCCCCGGCCCCTAAAAATAGAGCCGGTGACTCTGCCCAGCCCGCGCTGACTCACGCGGGAGTGACGACGATGCCCAGCGGTCCCTGCCCCGCGCGGCCCACCTCTGCCAGCCACCTCCAGCAGCAGACCAGCGAGCAGCTCCAGCTATTTCCACTGCAGTATCCAACACTCTCACTCCCAGTCCAGCTTGAAACCGGACCCCACGAGCATGACCAAGAAAAGCAATTTTCCTTTGGAGCCGCCGAGCTGTCCCGTGCCAGGAGCAGCAGGCTCGGCCGGCCGCT
>NW_010558597.1:756-1125 GCF_000687285.1 Phaethon lepturus
CTCCGCCCCCGCCCCCCCGCGCCCCCGCAGCCGTGTCACACCTCGGCTGGCACGTGCCACCGCCTGCCTCCGTGCTGGGGCACAACACCCCAAGCGAGACCCACTGGCGTCAAACGCTGTGGGCTGGGCATCCTTGCAGGTCCCTGGCTCCAGGCTGGCCGTGCCCGAGGCGGCTCCGCAGTAGTAATTAACATGACAAACATTATTATTACTATTAGTCATAACAGCCAGGCTCCGGCTAAGCCTGCCGGCAAGCAACGCCAATGCGCAGCTCTGCGTTAGGTGCCACGCCAGGGAGTTGCAAGGAAAAAGACTGTCACGCGTCCTCCTCCTTCCCCCCATGGCGTCTCCATGCCCCGTCCGCCCCAC
>NW_010558597.1:1222-2077 GCF_000687285.1 Phaethon lepturus
GGGCTGGGTACCAGCATCCGAGGCAGGACACACGGCTCCAAGTGACAGGGAGGAGGCACTGCCCGGCGGGACGCGCAGGGCAGCTGCAAGAAACTCATCGCCGCTTAGGTAATTAAATTAATTTCACAGCTACTCACTTTTCTCCCCCGGCTCCCCACCCTAGACTAAAATTAGCCAGACAGTACATATGAGTCAGCCTGCAAGAGGTTAAGACCAAACGGCTGCGAAAATGCCAGCCCCTCCTGCCAAGGAGGGGGGGCTGAAGCAGGGCAGGAGCAGGGGGCTTGGGGAGGGGGCACAGCCCACGGGGGAGCACGCGCTGTGCCACAGCGAGGTGTGCGACCGCGGGCACGTCTTCGAGTCGTTTCGTTCAATACGGGGAAAAAAAGGAAAGAAAAAAAAAACGGGAAGATTCAGGCAGGGTTTTTTTAGGTTGAAAAAAATCAGATCTTGCCTCCTAGTGTTTTCTTGGAAGAGTCTCCAGAGACAGAAAGACGGTGGAAGAATAGAGAGGCCTTGAGTCACCGGGGGGTGGGCAGTCTTTCGGGAGCAGGGCTGCGCAAACCCGCGCAGGGCTGCGCTCCAGCCAGAAAGCCCCAGCACTGCGACTGCGCCGGGCTGTGTCAAAGCCTCCCCAGAGGTGGCAGCCGGGCCCCGAGCTCCCACGCTGCCAGAGCATCCCCCGGGCCCAGGAGCGGCTCCCCGCGGGGCAGGGATCCCCGTGGAGCGTGTGGCTCGGTGCAGAGGGTGTTAAGCCAAAGATTTGTTACATAAGTCAAAGCACCCGTCCCTGTTCAGGACTGCAGATTCAACCCCCCAAAAAACCATCGTGTTATCCAAGAGGAAGAAGAACAG
>NW_010558597.1:2177-2549 GCF_000687285.1 Phaethon lepturus
CGCTGGTGAGTGCCCCTCAGCCTGGCCAGCACGAGGTCACCGGGCATCCTATAATGTACCCGAGAAGTCATTGCTGAAAAATCAGCTCTGGAAACAGAACGTTTTCTTCAAGCAAACACTTTCTCTAATATTACACAACGTTCAGGTTTGGATTACAGGCATTTTGAGGAACTCCGAGGGAGAAATGCCGATGGCTCCCGGGGCCACGGGAAGTGTCGCAAACTCATGGAGTAGAAACATCCTCTCCCCAAAACCCATCCTGAACACATAGTTCCCCATCCCGGCCCCGAGGGCCCAAGGTCTCATTAAAGAAGAGAGCAAAACCACCCAACAACCGTTAGATAGCAGGCGGCACTCTGGGGAATCGCAGCC
>NW_010558598.1:0-230 GCF_000687285.1 Phaethon lepturus
TGGCCCTGCTCCGGCCGGAGGTGCGGGGAGGGGGCGTGGGGCTGCATCCCATCAGTCCTGCGCAAACGCAGCTGACGAGCACTCCTGGCGAGATAAATTCTGCTCCTGGCTGTGCTGCCCCCCGTTCCTCCTGCCCATCTCACTCCCTGTGTTTGTCACCCAGATAAGCCAGAGATCCTGCGGGCAGATGCCCGCTACCAGGGGGGCGAGGGCGCTGGGCTCCTCCTAGT
>NW_010558599.1:0-501 GCF_000687285.1 Phaethon lepturus
AAGAAAGAAGGAAAGAAAAGCTTGAGCATTAGCCTTTTTTTGAATGCTAATAAAACACGTGCCTGGAGTAGGCGTAGAAGGTGGCAGGAGACCCCTTTCTACCCTTTTAGCCCCCTTCACGTGCACAGGGTACACTTACACAGTGTTTAAATATCTCATAATCTTAATGTGCGTGTTTTATAATCCCAGTGGATTTATCGTTGCACTTTGTTAGGAACGCAAGATGGACGTCGCTTGCGGGAGGCATAGAAATCACCTCTGCAGCAGGAGCTTGGCCACCAGCTCCAACCTATTTGCCGCATTAGATTTGCAAAACTAAAATGTTGATCCCGAAAACCTCCGCTCAGCTGTCAGCGTTACCAAACACCTCCTGCCCACTCTGAGCAGGGAAGGAGGAGAGTCAGCGGGCGTTTCCGTGTAAAGCTCCGGAGGGGGCCGGGAGCCTGGGAGGGTGGGGGGCACCTCGGTTAGCCAAAGCACGCGGGGTGCCCGGAGCCGCAC
>NW_010558600.1:0-4365 GCF_000687285.1 Phaethon lepturus
AAGAGTGGGAAAACTCATTTACACCAGACAAAAGGGGAGGGGTGATTAGTTGCTTCAGTGACAACAGCAGGAGCCAGATAGGGCCAGGGAAACTGATAAAGCAGCAGAAAGCCTAATATCCCCCAGTTGCCTGCCTTTTTTTTTTTTCCCCCTTTTTTCTTTCTTTCTTTCTAAGCACTAAAATTCCACCATTTTCTATCATGCAAATTTGTGTGCCTAAGTGAGATTAAACTCCGGCAGGCACCGCGCCTCCTTCCCCCAGTCCATTTCCCGCACCGAGATAAGGCCAACTTTCCTTAATGCATCTTACAGGGCAGTGGGAGTGTTTTGCAGGCGCGTACTGGAGACGGCTTATTATCAATACAAATAGGAGCTTTCCAGACACCCTCCTCCTCCTCCCTTTTAAACCCAGGAACCCAGAGAACAGCTTAAATAGCTGCGGGGAGCGGGGAGAGGGGGTGCTGCTGCCGGCGTGAAAGCAGGACTGGCTAAGGAAACCAGAGTGGGATCCGGGAGAGGAGAGGAAGGGAAAGCATCGCTCCTCAGAGGTCAGTGGGGCCTAAGTCCTCTTTCTCACCCGGGTTTCTGCCTCCCTCCAAGTTCAGAGCTTGCCTGTCACAAGTGGGGCTTCCCTGGATTTGGTCTCTTTGGGATTTTCACCCAGAAACTCCTCTCTCTTCCCAAGGGTCCGAAGCGAACTCCTGCAAACATGGGAAATGCTCCTTCCCTGCGCTTTGCCTCGTCTTAGGACAACTCCTCCTAGGAAGAAATGAGGGCTGAGCGAGCGGCATGGGCAGGGACCACCTTCCAGACGCTGCAGATGACATGGGTGCTCCCTGAGCTCTTCATTTTAGGTCCAGGAGCTTCTTTCCTGGGGACGTCCAGGTGCAAAGAACCTCCTCGTAGCTTCTGCAGCTATGTTGTTGGCTCAGATCAACTTGGCATTACCAACACCGAGTCTGACTCCATTTAAAGCAGTCCCTGAAATAGCAGGTCTGAACATTGATGCATTCAATGCCAAGGGTCTGTTGTCTGGTTCCCGGGCTCATTTGTCCCACATTAGCGCAGAGGCAGCGGGAAGGAGAGATGTACCGACCTGCTATTCCTGGATCGGCAGCGATCACCTTTTGCCTTTTATAGCAGGATTTCAAGACTGACAAGTGTTTCTGAAAGCCTGACCGACAAGGAAAGGTGGGAGAAAAGGGGTTTGCATCGTTTCAGAAAGAAGTTGGCTAAGGGGCAACACGATAACAACCTTCCCAAAAGCAAAAGGTTGTTACAAAGAGGACGTTGATCAATTGTTCCCCACGTCCGCTGGGGACAGGCTGAGAAAAACTCCACTTCATTTGCAACAAAGAAGGTTTAAGTTAGATATTAGCCATACATTTTCTAATTATAAAGGTAGCGAAGCAGTAGAATAGATCATCTAGGGAGACTGAAGAACCCGCTTCGTTAAAGATTTTCAAGAACAGCTTTCGCATGTGTTTGCCAGCCATGTTGCAGGGGGACGGGCTAAATTTGCTCTTGAGGTGCCTCCTACCCCCCTATTTTGGGATCTCAGCCATCACTAGAGTCGACCTAGAAATAAGGGTGCAGCGCTGCCCTCGGTGCAGCGTGGACATCCTTGGTTCCTGGTGGTTTCTAGCCAATTCCCTCCTGCTGCCTTGGGGGATCACCCCCAACCCCCATACCCTAAAGGAAGCTCCTTCTCCCACCCCTATCCCTCTTCTGTTTTTTGGTCTTTCTCCCCATAGCACCGCTTCCTCCAGCAGCCCATGGCAGACACCAGGGATGCCCCAGCTCCTCACTCCCTCCATCCACGGCCGCTTCCGAGCGATATACCCTAAACTTAGGGAGAACGAGGGATGCACGGCATGGGCTGAGGGTGTTTGGACCCCAGCCGATAAGCACCCATCACGCCTGCCTGGGGAAGCAGCAGGCTGCTGAAATCCCTGCTGGAAGGGGAAGAGCTCCTTGGCCCCCACGGCAAGTCCCTTCGGAGAGCGCAGCCTGCCCCGGGGCACGATTTAATTGCATCTTGAGAGGCTGGAATGCTCCTGCCTCCAGAGCTGTGTCCCCAGGCCCTTTCCTGGTGCAGCACGGGGAAAGTCAGGACCCGCTTGGAGCAACCTGCACATCTCCCTCTTTCTGGCCGCACCTGGACTAACCCTGTTTAAAAGGAGAGACCCCCTTTCCCACCTCCTCTCGCTGCTTCTCCTTTCCTACCAGGCTGCGGAAAGGGGCGAGAGGTCCCACAGCCAGGCGCTGAACTTGGCACATCCCCGGAATCTGGCGCTCAGACACCCCGCTTTCCTGGGAGGGAAGGG
The DNA here is from genome assembly GCF_000687285.1 of Phaethon lepturus. Classification (NCBI taxonomy): domain Eukaryota; kingdom Metazoa; phylum Chordata; class Aves; order Phaethontiformes; family Phaethontidae; genus Phaethon; species Phaethon lepturus. The sequence continues at coordinate 2,328 of NW_010558600.1, forward strand.
TAAGCGCTGCTTCCCGCAAGCTGAACATCGTTTAGGACGGGATTATACCGGACTGTGTATTTATTGGGCCCATTTTCCAAGGCAGGAGAGTTAATCCTAGCACCTCAGCCAAATTTTAATTGGGGTCGTTAAGGCAGGCTTCCCTTTAATTGGACACGATACTCACTTTCAAGTCCTGCTCCAGCGCGTTCCTGTACATTATGCTCTTGCCACCTTCCACCTGAGAAAGGGCTGGGTGAACCAAGCAATAGCTCTTGAAATTAGGGGGCCAGCTCCTGAGAGATGTTATTTCTGTTGGCAGCGGCAAGGATGTTCGGCACGTTATAGGACCGAGCCCATCACTGAATCCTCTGGTACTTAACTGCAAGGAGTTGAGGCATGACCTTTTCCTCCAGTACCCAAACATCTCTTCCTAATGATAGAGCAAGACACAGGAGGGGTGGACCTGGATGTTTGGCGATACGGGAAATTTAGGTCAGGAAATGGGAATCAGAAGAGAACAGATAGAAATTGTCCTGCATCACCCCGACGCCTGATAGCGACTCGGGAACTTGCGGGTGATCGACTTTGGCTTAAGAAACTCAGGCAGGTAATAACAGATTGCAAGATAAACAGCAAGGACCCGGGCTGGCAATGCATCCGCTTTCTCTCCACAGTTAATGGAGATGGAGAAAGTCCGGCTCTGTGTAGTTTGCTTGATTGCTCAGAGGAAAAAGAAAATGGTAAGGAGGGAGGGAGGAAAATAAAGGCCCTAGGTTAGGGTTTTTGTCCCCCCTTCTATTCATTAGGCTGTCAATAATGCTCAAGCCTGGCATATTGACGGTGGATTAGCTCAACCCGGCTCTGTGTACAAGACCAATGCCTTTTTAACCCAGCTTGTTTCCAAATCAATACACCCATCAGCATTCGAAAATTAGCCCGAGATGAGATTCCAATACTCAAGCTGGTATGTCGTGCTAAGAGGGCTCCTGGCCAAATCACAGAAGAAGAAGAGGGAAAAAAGCTTGCAAGCAAGGGATTAGAAGTTTTCCATTAGTTTTCCCTGAGGCTGCCTCCCTAAGAGCGCACCAGGTCCCATATGTCCCACCATGCTGGCTTCCCCTTGCCCGGCGCACGTCCCCACCGAGTCCCGCAGCGTGGACGCAGGAGCTGTCTTGCGTGAACATCCATCTGCTTGACCATCGCGTGTGGCCACGCTTGCACATGCCCTCTCGGGCGCCCGTGTGTGCTTGCACGCTTGCTGAAGAGCGCACGTATGCACCCCGCGGACTGTGTGGCCTCGGCGAGCCATGAGCACGCGCCAGCGAGCACACGCTCGGCCACCACAAGTGCTCCAGAACCCCATGCTGGCCTTCCTCCTCCTCCCAGAAGTACAGAGTTCCAACACACAAACACATATTGTTGCTAGGCATACACACACCCCCGCAAAGTACACAAATCTGCCAGCTCTCTCTTTTTCCCCCAACACAAGTTTTACTTCAAGCATTGCCTCCAGAAGGGGAAACAAAAAAACCCACAACAACAACAACAACAACAACAACCACCAGCAACACGGGTTTGCCAGCGACTACTTCGGGAGGCAGAGCTGCCTGTATGGGAGCCCCATGACGACTCCAGGAAAGCTGGATAAATGCGATTGCAAACACCTGGGCACTGCCCAGCTTCACTGGGACTCCCCAAGCCTGTTGATCAGCCTCTACATTTGCACCAAGTTGTCTTACACGCAGTTGGGCTTCATGTAGGAGCAATGAGAGGAGAAAACACCAAGGCAAAAGGAATGAGCAGAAATCAAAGCACCAAGCCCAGCCCTCCTACGAATTCCCTTCCTCTTACCTTGCACGATGAGATGGACGCGCGATGTCTTGGGGTGATTGTCTGTCTGCACGGAGCAGGTGTAGGGGCCCTCATCGTACACGTCCACGTCTTGGATCTGGATGCTGTACTGGGTTTTGGTGTTGGCTAAGAGCACCACCCGAGGGTCCAAGCACCACTTGTCATTGCCGGCATAGAGGATGCTGCTGCGGTTTAGCCAGGCCAA